>NW_028185038.1:8176050-8335094 GCF_003343005.1 Rhea americana | reverse complement strand
TTTTTTTTTTTTTTTTTTTTGTCTTTTTGGATGAATGGCATGTAAGTCCAATGGAGTTTAGTGCCTTATTTTGAAGGAAAATTGAAACTACTTATCATATGTGATGCATGGAATTTGTTTAAATCCCTGTGAGTCCCAAACTCTCTGTGCTTGGTTTCTGAGCTTCAGTTTTCATGGAACTTGGTGGGCTACAGGCTCTTGAATCAAGTAGTTCTTGAGGGGCAGGGGAACAAACCTTTCAATGTTTTATCCATATGTGTGCTGCTCTGGCTTACTCTGGAATGCAGGATGCAGGTATGATGCCCTTCTATTTGAAAGGATCTTGAAAAATTAAAGAGGATTCAGAGAAGAATCTGTGAAATTTTTCCAGTACTATGGAAATGCTTTCAGTAATCAAAAAGAAACTGGAAAATTATTGCTATTCATGAGTATTTTCCAAAAAATCTGTCATTAATGAGTTCTCTTTGAGCTCATTAAGAGAGGCATAACAAGATCCAATATCCAGACACTGTGGCATGGCAAATGCATTTTTGAAAGTGGGGTGTATATATATTCAATGATGGTTTGTAGTAGCCATTACTTTTGAGAATTTTCCAKCAAATACTTAGGCAAAACACCTTGAAACCTGATCTCACCTTCCAAAAGAATGGTCTACCATGGTAACTACCTGAGCAACTAGGAAGAGTAACTGTAACTCTCTTAAGTGTGTTAGAGAGACTATTCTGTCTCAGTCTAGACTTTTTAGATCTAACCTYATTATAAATGAGCATTAGCTGCATGCTGCCAGTGCCATCATACACAGTTCACTTAGTTTCCTTGTATAGTCATCTAAAAATCGTTCCAAGCGAAAAGAGCAGAGCAAAATGTCTTCATAAATSAGGATAAAAGTGCACTTTGATTTATTCTATTGGTTCTATAAAGCCAGCTGTCTGGGTTCAACCAAGGACCATGAACTACAGGCCAAGTATCCAGCAGAGAGAAAGGGAGAATGCATGATAGTTTCAGAAAGAGACAGGTAGAGTTGTCCTTGTAGTTATTCTATCTTAGAGCTGACAGWCAGTCAACGTGAAATTTTTTTGTAGCCTCACGTATATTTTGAATGTTGCTAATTTCTCACTAACTTCTTCTAAAGAAATAAAAGCAAGTTCTTGCTTTTCTCATGGGCTCATCATGTTTTGCTCTGTGTTCTATCAGCCATCTTTACCCACCTGTTACCAGTTCCTTTGCTGGCATATTCATGCCTTGTAAACTAGGCTATGAGATCTTGGCCCCCTTCTGCTGTGACAGTACCAGAAACCAGATTTGTGTTACGCTTGGGAATATCGATCTGTTTCAAATCATCATGTATTTGGAATAACTACAGCGAACTGTAGGAGAATTAGCTGCAGAACGACAGCATCGTTGGTTGTTTTCCTCCGCTCTTCTGCCTCTCTTGTGCAGGGTTGGAGAGCTGACGTGGAATCGAGTGCACGTTTTACCTGCTGAATATCTTTCACTTTGTACATTTATTACGTCTCACAGTGGGGCTTYGATTCTGAGTGGGGCGTCTTGGCATTGCTGAAGTACAAATGCTGCCATATGCATTCGAGATGAGTGGGAAAGTGTATCGCTGTGCCATGCCAGAGCACCCCTTAATGGCATGGTTCAGAATGAGTTCCTGAAAAGGTTTCCTTATAGCCATATTTTAGCCKAATAGCCATTCTTTACTCTTAACTTCATTTACACTCAAAATCTTTTCCCTAGGACTTGCATGGTATGGTATCTGATACTATTATTAATACTAACTCAAAAGATGGCATTATAGAAAGCTAAATGAATAATTTCATATGCATAGTGCATAAAAACATCCAGCCTATTTTCTTTCTGTGACTGGTATAGTAAAAATCATCTGGGGTCTGCTGGAAAATTTGATTTTGGCTACTTCTTTGTCAGAACGTAAGTTCAAAGTTTATAATTAGTATGAATGAATTGTAATTTTCGTTGATTCCTGTTACCACTTTTTTAGGAAGGTGATACTGTGGCTTGTGTCTGGATTTGCTCTGCTCTCTATTTTTCAGTGTGCCTTGATTATTGTAAACTGTGGAGAACTATGTTGGGATGTAGCAGAATATTTTTTAATTACATTTAAATGATTGATAGAGGTGAGTACAGCAACACAAGGATGGGGAATCAGCAATGCAGGGCAAGAGGGTCAAGGCTCCATACGAATTCAGGTCCATGTGCTTAAGACAGAGATATAATTTTAAAGAGAATTTATTGAATGTTAGTCACTCGACCATCAGTTTTTGGTGAGAAATGGGGTCAGTGCAAACACTTGGAGTTTTGCTATTTACCAGCCTGTAAATATATCATCGTAAAGTTGGATAAGGCATTTGCTAGTGGAGCTTGCCTAGACTTGGAAGCCTTTTTTAAATCCTGATTTTTGCAAGTCATTCAGTTTAAATTATATGAATAAGAGTTGCAGGATCAAGCTCTCAGTTTTCTGCTTTTTGCTTTAAATTTTAAGCTTTATTAGTATACTATGATATTTAAATCAGAAGATCTAAGCCAACACCTGCTAAACTAGTGTTAAGCTGCTTATACTTTGCAGTTGTTTTGCATAAACCTGGCTTACTCTAGGTTCTTACTCAGCATAAAGTAATGTTTGAATTTCTAGATGAAGACTTAGAGAAGACTGTAAGAGGTATTTACCAGTTTATTAGTGAACACCTTCTCACAAGTTACTGRTTTTAAATTTAAATAGTTTGTGATTTCATTGAACTCATGCTTCTTTAACCATTAACAAAAAAGGGACAGCCATGGCTACAATACTACAGCTATGSTCATTTTTTGAAATATGTCATTATACATTCTCTAGGATAGCTTTCTTTGTA
This sequence comes from Rhea americana, assembly GCF_003343005.1. Lineage (NCBI taxonomy): Eukaryota > Metazoa > Chordata > Aves > Rheiformes > Rheidae > Rhea > Rhea americana. The sequence continues at coordinate 8,332,221 of NW_028185038.1, read as the reverse complement.
TTCATATTGAAAGTTAATTTAAAGTTGTCAAATGATACAATCATCAAAACAAATGACACAACTAGTAAATTAGAGTTTGAGTATGTTTTTCAGTTAGTCATTTGGAAAGTTCATTCTCTTATGCAATGTTGTGACACCCTGTCAAATCACCTGTATTTAAAAATGATGCATTAAAATATGGAGCTATGTCAAATGTATCTTAGGGAACTGTATTCCCAAACATGTTGTTTTCAGTCTCAGTTTCCACAATGTATAAAAAAGATCAGAAAGATGTTTGCTACCTTCCACATAGCTAGAAGCAACATCTGATGAGTCCCGTTTCTTCAGTAGTGTGTTTAATACTTTCAGACCTAACTTTTAAGATCCTTCCCACTTCTGAGGTGAGAGAGTATTTTGACTAAAGTCCAGCAGGTGGTCTTTGGATTTTGTCCCTTTACTGTTTGTAATTTTTCGGAAAAAAGTATTGCACAAGCAATCTTCTGTTTTTTTTTAACATAAACTTTAATCGTCACTGTGGATAATTAAGAGCAGGATGTCAGATCAGATTTCCACTTAAAAGGTGCGCCYGGTGATCATGCTGATCTCTGATAATAAAAAAAGATTGATTACTGTACTTATCCTGGGCTACTGTTGGTGACTGCTAGAAGGAACAGCAAAAAGGAGTGCAATAATTAATTTTTCCATRGAGCTATATTCCACTGTGAGCTCTCTTGCACTTTTTAATACTTCAGAGTGCTGTTACATTTTTTCAGGTTTTTATGAATTCTTGTGATTATTTGAATACTTTAAAATACTTAACAAATACAATCTATGTCAATTAAATATATTACACCGCTCTTGGAGAGCCCCAGATCATATATGACTAATACGGAGGAATATGACATGGRGGAAAGAGGAATGAAGGTATCAGTTGCAGTGAAAACCACTTGGAAATGGTGTAGGGAGGCAGAGAACGGCCTGCAGCGCGAGGCTGGCCTCCCTGCGGGCTGGAGTGCTGCTGTGGCCCTGGGGGTTGCATGGGGCTGCAGGGTTGGATGGAGCCGTGGTGATGGTTCACGGAGAGCATGTGCCCACGCTCCACAGTAGTGCAATCACTTTTACATCGCAGGTCAAAAAAAAAATACATTTAAGTTGGCACCAAAAGTGAAGAGATCGAGACRCCCTAGCGACCTCTCCCTAATTCTYAGCACTTGGGTTTGGGAGTCCTCGGCCACTGCAGTCCCTCAGTCTTGAGCCCAAACTCAGACTTTTAATGTTTCTTGGTATTGATGTGACACTCCTTTAAGTGAGTTCCTTTAATAATGCAGTGGAGCTCTTTGTCTGTTGTCTTCCAAATACTTTTACTCGTGAAGGCTTAGATTACTATTATTTATTAATTATTATCTTATGGCATATAAGTGCTGACCAAAATTATGGCCCATTTATATTAGGCAGTGATTCAGCACAAAAACAGAGAGGGTTACTGCACCAAATGGTTTTATAGTTTTTACTTCTCTTTTTTATAKATAGTTAAAGGTACAGYATGATGCTATATCTTTTCCAGTGTYGYACASAAAGACCGTGATGGAGTTTSGAATTTAGGACCTTATTAATCCTAGTCTACTGCCTTAACCAGAACATCATTTTCCTTCCTTGCAGTAGTTAATAATATTTACTTGAAGTGTAGCTAAGCCTTCTCCCTTAGTTGGTGAGAARCACTATTAAACCATGGTATAATTCATAAATCTAAAACAATTAACATTATATGCACCAGAGCAAAGACTTTGTGGTTTTAATATTTACRGTATGTAAAGACTATTTATTTTTGCTTAAAAGCAAAATGTGTGTGCATGTTATATGCAAATACTGTATTTGTTTATGTTTTGCTTTTCCCCTGAAGGAATGAACCAATTARTGTTCTCAAACAGAGCATGACATACTGGAGTAAATGTTAAGAAAAAAAATAGCCAAAGTTAAAATGTGTATTTATGGTAAAAATAAAACAAAAGCCCTCTGTGAATTCAAGGCATTTGAAATTAGAGTATAAAATGTCACAAAGAAAAGTAAAATAGAAATTATCTGTACTGTAAATGATGCTCCTCTGCATACAAGGTTYATGAAGGTCCTTCTACTCCATTAGGTTTCATTCACCTTTGAGATGATGGGATTCCCAAAAAATCAAAGTGTGGATATATGCTCCTTTAGATGTYTTAAAAACAATGCTGTAATAGTGAAGAAAAAAGGGGGGAAATCTAAGCAAAATAATACTCTTTTATTATTTTTATTTGTAGAGAAGGGAGAATAGCAGATACTTCACTGGTTTTCAGGCTTTGTATATTTTAGGCTCGAGTGAATGACTTTTTTGCAAAGATCCAAACCATGTAAACACACACGCTCTTATCAATGCAAGTTGAGCACGCTGCTCTGTAAAGTCACAGAGAATTCTCAGCTGCGGGTTTTCTGCTACACACAATTCTAATAACATTTATTAACATTTGCTTGTCATGAAGAAATGCACCATGGCCCAGCTCATGACCTGAGTCCATCATGTTGTAGCACTTAAGTCTTTTTATGATTTAATTATAAAAAACAGATTCTCCTCACCAGGAAATCGAAGACAATGAAAGGGTGGAAGAGATCCACCCTTTCCTCCTATAATGCTCTTCAGCATTTTACTGCTGCAGATCTTGGGTGCAGAAGTGAAAGCAGAATCATGAAAGGTGACTTAAGGGTGCATAACCAAGGTTTTAGAGTCTTCATAACTTTGTTGCTCTGACCCAAAGAGTCTTGGTCATGGTCACTAGGAAGACAGATGGAGTTGAGGATTGCTCCTAASTCTCCCAAATCCGAGTCTGATCTCTTCACTACCACATGTTTCTTGAAGAATTTATGATGTTTGATGTCTTCATACTTCCATGTAGGTGTTTGTAGCAAAGTAATAAAAATTATTCTGTAGTTATGAGTTTAATAATGTTCTATATGCTGTTGACTGTATTATAAGAAGTGACCTTGCTTTAGTACATCTGGTATTAAGTATTGTCTGTCAAAGGAAGTGATTTTCAACCTTTTCCATACTTTGATTTCTTCAGAACACTTTGCTTCCTGTTTTCTTGAGATACTAGCTGAGACCTTTCCCATCGGGTAGTATCAGAAAGCAYGCTGGCAACAATCCTTTAGCTCTCATTCATGATTTCCTAAAACTTATTATCCTGCTGTTAAAGAGAACATCTTTCGGAGGAAATCCATCCAATGGTGAAAATATATCAGAACYTCACTGCCAGTTATTGAAGAAAAGGTTTTGTGGAAGCATTACATCAAGCTAGAAGGCYGGAAGGTGTGACAAGCCCTGACTGGAAAGAGCCTGGAGTGTGACAGGGGAATACAGATCATTCCCACAACCTCCCTCTGGCTCTGAGGCACTTCCTAATATGAATTTTTGTGTTAATCTGAGAATCTTTTGTGAAGCAAAACCAACTGATATAATTAGAGGTAAYATAAATGCTTTTGGACACACACCTTTTCCAGCTATATCTAGTAAAAGATATTGCCTCTCCCAAAAACCTTGTCTCTTGTAGTCAAGATGGTCTCAGGATGTAGTAATAATAGAACAGTTTGACTCTCAGGAATTTTGCTGTATCTGCATATTAGTGTGTGTAAAAACCTTCCCTAACTCTTTGGTGATCCCAACTGCCTTGGAGAGTACCCCTTTCACCTTTCTGTCTGCAGTGTTTGCAGCCTCATTCTGAATAATCTGAAATATTCCCTTAATTCTTCTGTGATCTAAACTGAAGAGGATCAGTAGTCAGCAATGACAGAGGCTTCTCTTGAAGAAAGCTACAATGGCATCCTCAGCAAAACAGCTTCTCAGAATACAGAGAGAGACATATTCAAGAGTTGTATTGCTATTTTATCTCTTTATTTGTGAAGGATTTCTTGTTTTTGCCCTCAGTTTAACAAAAAGATGATGAAGGATACAGTACAGGTTTACAAAAGTATGAACAGATAGAATGGAAAATGACTCCCACGTAAAAACTGAGAGGGAATCACTATTGGAAGCTGTCAGGTGTCTAGTAAAAGAAACAGAGTTAAGCACTTAATTTTGAAGTTCTGCAGAATTGAACTGTAGACCTTGCTGCCCYAGTTTGTTGTAGATGTCAAGAAGACAGATGAGCTGCAGTGTGATTGGACAGATTCATAAAAAAGTTCTAGCAAGAGCTATTAACATCTCTCAGATGTAATCTCCAGGTCGTGAAGTCCATAGGCAGTGAGTTGTCAGAGGCTGGGAAGGTACACCAAAGGAGCATCCTCTCTACTCACCCTCTTCTTAATTGCCACTGTCAGAGATAGTGATCCAGGAGAGTTGGTTTTGTCTACATCTTCTGACTGCCTTTGTCCCATGTATTTATTTTGTAAATGAATCCTGAAAAACATCTCTGAAGTAGAAAATATTTTTTATTGCAAGAGAGAGTGCTGAAGGCACTGTCTTTGCTGGAAATGAAGTTAGAAACCAGGTGTTTCCAATTGTTCRTTCTTTTTTCCCAACCCAGACTATGTGCTGCTTATAATTAAGGCAACAGGAATCCTTAGGGAATACCAGCAAATCTAATAAGCCTKTGTTTGATTCTGCAGGATAAGAGAGTATACATGAGGCAAGGGAGAATGGCCCTTAGATCAGAATAGGTGAAAATGCTCAGCTGGAGGGGATATCTGTTCTCTTTCCGTTTAGGTTCTTCATGAGACAAAGCTGAATCTGTTTCTGGTGATCTTCTGCAGAAGAGAAATTCAAAGCATGCCTTTAAATGAGCTCTTTTTCCTTTGTGAATTCCACTGTGGGGAAAACAAAGCTTTGCTGGCACATATGGTTGTATGGATACTGCTGCCTTTCCAGCTGCAGTTTCTGTGGCCAGATCAAGGCAGTTGCTCTCCCAGATAACAGTTAGCTACCAGTTTCCAGTTGCTAAATCTAGGCAATCYTTTGAATTACGTCTTCAGCAGTGTATAACAGGGCATCCTGCTCTGTATTTTCTAACTGCTGAAAAATGCTGTGCCTGGCAGAGTATTTGCTTAAAATTTCACTTGGCTCTTTGCTAGGTCTAGATAGACAGCATGTTCAGGTTAGTTTGTGACCCAGACCTTAGCATCTGCACACRCTGGTGAGGTGGGATCCAGCTGACCAGCTTTTCAATTAAGGAACCTGATGGAGCAGATGGAGAGGGACGTTTGAGGGAGAAATGAGGGATAAATGCAAGGAAGAGGCTGACCTGTGTGCAAGAAATTAAARGGTTTTATAACTACAGCTAGTAATTTGTGATCATAGAACAAGGTGGAAATTGGGGTGAAAGAGTTATTTTTGGACATGAAAATTTGGCAGAGGACAAGACAAACTTCCATGTCTGACGCAGTTCAAAATGAAACTATACCTATTGTTTCTTCCTTTTGGTCCCCCCCCCACGATTTTTCATCCCCCCTTTTTTAAGTTGAATATTTCTTTTTARATAAATGCTTGCTGATCATGTACTATCTCTCTTCATTCTCTTCTTTGTATAACTTCAGTTCATAGACTCTCTTGGCAACATTTTTAATGTAATTAAGATGGTTAAATCGGACCAATGAAAAACACAACAAAATAAAGCAGATTTTTCAAGTACTGACCACAATTAGCTTTTCTTAATTGTGTTCGAAGGCAGGAACAATTTGAAAAACTGAGTCACTTTTTAGGGTAGTTCAGGTATCTGTTCAGACTGAGAAGCCTAACCTTTTGTTTCTTTGCAAAAACACTGGCTTGTRAGGAGATCGATGGGGGTTGTAGGAGATTTCTGCCATGCAACATGCCAATATAAACATTTCAAGCACTTCTGAAGTAAGTAGCARCATGCCAAAGAAATACATGTTTTTGGCAAAAATCTGTTTCTTTCCTGTGATTAGCCAGTGAATATGAGAATTTATTACAATGAGTCTACAATTTCACAACAGACGTGTGAAAATATATCTACATGACTGTTTGATAAACAATGACTTCTAATAAAAATTTCTTCAGAAAAACACCTGGGGAGTCAAAAGGATATGCTGTGGTGYTTATGATACATTTTTACTGTGAATTATTAATGTTTAGATTTGAATTTAACAAAAAGCTGAAAAATGCATTTGGTGCAATGAAGTTTTAATGACAGAAAATTAATCAAGAGCAGAACCAAGCTCTTTGTATAACTTCTAACTGCTTTGTCAAGTTCTAAAATTTCCTTCTCCTTTTGCTTCAAAAAAAAAAAAAAAATCTCAAATCAAATACTGCATCACTTCTGATGTATTRCAAGGGAGGAAATGCAGACAATGAGAAGCAAAGCTTATATCAAATGATTTTTAATCAAGAAACCACCAGCTTCTGTGGTTTCTTTTTATTATGAAGTTAGATGTTTGGAGTTTATTACAAATRCTTTTGATAAAATGTTAATGTTAATAAAAGCATTAGACTTTCCTGTGTACCTCATCAATGGCAATGTAAAGTAAGCCTTGATGCTTTTTTCTTTTTTRTTAAAAAAAAAAAAAACTAAATGGCCATGAGAATATCTTTAAACCAAATGATAGGTGTCAAACTAAGTTGTTTGAGGTGAGATCTGTGCTTGGATGGGAAGTTTTGCTGCAGATTCCAGAGGAAAAAATGCTGTACTGGCACCATGTGATATCACTAAAAGTGTATTCAATCTGAACTCTTACAAGAACAAAATATCTTGCATTTCAGGTTTCCAAATCGAGGCTGACTTCAGGTTGGGTCAGTATCCATACCTTCATGGTGCATTGTAAATTATCAGAGAAGCTTAACTGAACTGTTTTGGTCAAAATCAACTATACATTGCTACATCTTTTACATAAATAGCACTTCAAATTCTTTCCATAGTCATGGACTTAATTTCTTCCCTAAATTGTCTGTAATATGACTTGAGCAACTTCCATTCTTGAGTTSTCAGAAATCACTTCAATCTGTAAAGAGTTTGTGCAGCTAGTAAAGCCTTTGAGAGGTAAATGTACCTCATAAATACAAAACCAGTAGCTCAATAATGTTGCCATATTTAATAAAACAACTAGGTAAATAAAAGCACTCTGAAAAAATAGAATTTTAAATGTCACCTCCCTGCTGATGAGCTGACAAAATTTGACAGCAATGAAAGATTTTCTGTAAGAAATACTCTACTAGCTTCCATGGAAAGATACAAGCTTTTTCTTTTTTCTTTTTTTTCCTTTCCTTCTCTGACAAATGAAGTTATTCACCAAATCTGAAAGAAAAAAGGAGAAACATTTTTTAAATGTGAGAACTAGAGAATGACTGTCCAGATCAAATTCAATGCAAAAATGTTACTTAATTATTTTTAGCACTCGTTTAAAATGATTTTGGTATAGATTAAAAGGTTATGATACTTACCACCGTAAGCATGGAAAGGAYGGTTGGTTGTGAGAGAAAGCAAATTTTTTTTATGTACAGCCTAGTCCATTTACCTCTATGCACTTTTTAAATGAAAGCCTCTCTGCTGTAACACCTAGACTTGTGATCTGTGCTTAGCTAAAACTACGAGTCGAATTAATCCCTGAAGGTAGTGCACATTTTCCCCTGGCTAAGGAWTGCAGGCTTCAGTTCATAATTATTAATATATTACAAAACGACRGTCATTACAGTTCCATTATTAAAAGACTGTGCTCCGTTGCTCTGATTCTTGTCTGACGATAGGGTAGATYAGACATGAGGTCAATGAATTTGCAGCTGTATAAAATAATGCCARGCCTATTCTACTGAGCCAGGCAGAGCCAACCTCGAAGTGATCCTTCCCGTGACTCCGTTGTGACAGTACACTTTGTGTAAAAAGGCAGGGAAGCAGTAGTGATCAAGGCCTCATGTCACTTTGATCTTCATTCATAGTCCACTGTCAGGTCTGCGGTTTACCTAAGGCCACAAGCTGCAGAGCTGTATTAGCAGTGAGTGAAATCCTTGGAGGTGGGAGGGATGCGCACACAGAATCGAGATAATCCTTCCAACTATGTCTTTGCACTCCGAAAGTTAAACAGSGAAGTGTTTGAATTTCAAAGTCCCCTAGAGCATGCGGACCTAAAATTAATAGAATTCCATTAATTCCCTAGGCCACTTTGGAAACATCAGTTATTGTTTCGGTGCAAACTGTTTTTCATTCAGGGGATCCGTGAGTATGAGGCATGAAATGGCATCAGTTGAGAGCTGCAGAATTTCATAATTCCAAAATTTTATATAAGCTGATGCACAGAAGAAAGATGTAAAAAAACTGTTTTAAAAAGGAAAGAGCAGTATAAAACCTTTACAATCCCTCTTGGATCCTTGCTTTTAAATAAACATGCCCTGCGTTTTCTCCTGGTACATTAATAAGTATTAGACATGTATTTAATAAATTATGAAGCAGTAAGTTTTCATTTTGCAGTTGATTCACTGTCTGGTCTTATCCTCTGTCAACTTAAAATATGTTGTAACTGCTACAATCAGAGATCTGAGCACTTCATTAGTAAGATGATCAAGACCTGTTCCACGACAGCAGGTGGCAAATGTGTTTTTAACAATCCTGCCTGCTGAAAAAAATAATTAGTTCTGTGCCTTTTTCAGAGGTTTTGTTTTAAGCTGTTACTTTTCATGCTGTCTGTGTTACTTTTCAAACCTAATACTTCTTTAGCTACCAGTAATCCATGATTGCCAGACCGCATGTAGCCCTTGTTTGGACAACTAGAATTTAATATTTCTCAAGTAGCTATCCATTAGAAGGGATTTGGCTACCCAAATCGTTCGTTGTCAAATAAACAGACATTTCAGTTGAAATAAAGAAGAGTGATTGTTGTTCATAACAATCTCCTATTATTTTAAAATTATGTTTTCCCTAAAAAACTAAAGAAACTAAAAAATCAGATTTCTGTGCTCAAATATTAGTACTTGCTAAAGTAAGGYAGATAGAAGTCTGGGGAGTCTGGATTGCCTTGTATTTATTCTCAACTAAGTCCTCTTACAGTGTAATTCTCAGGTATGTAGCTAGAAATTTAATCCTTACACAGCCAACATCCTTGGGATGATATAGTACAAGAGCATAGCAAAGTACGGTGAGTGAAATTAAGAAGCTCAACTATGTGTATTGTGAATGAGAAAATATTGATAGTTTTTAAAATACAGAATTGCATTTTGTTGTGAATAAATGCCCCCTTTTTGGCAGGAAAATTTACATCAAATGTCAGTTAAAAATATTTTATGATTGTATGCAAGTATAGCTCACATCTTCAGCGTTAAGAAGACTTTTCTGTTATATACTGCTGACCTCTATTGGCTTATTTCCACTATATACTGATACTTTCGTACTGATACTTTCTTCCTCTGYGAATTATGAACGTATGTTTATTTAAATTCAGTGAGTTTTGTACAAGGACCACAAAAATTTATGCATGTGTGTTACTTTCCGCACATGAGTACGTCCATTACGAGACTTTCCAGTTTCAGGTAAGTCAGTGGAAAAAACATTATGTTGAGATAATGATTTAGTAGGGGCTTCTTAGGTCTATGAATTTACAAATATCCTTAAATATTTTCACAGAAGTGTGGCCCTAGGTATACTGAGCTATAAAAATGAAAATATATGCCTGAGTTGCCTTTTTCCTTCGCCTCTGTTAGTCAAAAGCTACTTTTATTTCAGAAAGGATAATTTGGCAAATCATCAGACTGTAACATAGCCTAATTGGTTTTGAAACCACGGCATAAAATATAAAATACAGATGATATTTAACTGTGCAAAACACTCTGTTGATTCTCTCACAGAAATAAATGTCTGATTATTATTTTCTGAGCATTTGCTCTATGCGACTAAGTCCATTCCTGATGACTTAGACCCCCCTCCTGATGATTTTGCGCAGGTGCATAATTTTATATGCATTTATGATGACCTTGATGTCTCAAGTCTCCTGCATTAGCAAACTCAAATATTAAGGGGTTCTAGCTCACGCTCACCAAAAAATGCAAGGTTTGTTTTAATAGCGCTGATGCCTTTTGGTCTTTGAGAACTGGAGAATGTAAAGTAGATCTGTTTTCCAGGCTTTCTTTATGAGAGAGAGGGCCTAGGCTGAACTCTACAGTTATTAACACAGCAATTGCAGTACCTGCTACAGGTAGAGTGATGTGCAGTATCCACTTTTTAGATGCAGCCTTGGTTATTTATTTATTTTTTTAGGTGGAATAGTTACTTTATTAATGACTTTTTAAAAGCATCCATAGGATTTAGCTATTTAAAGTACTGCATTGGAATTTCAGATCTTAATAACTTTACTGGTTTGAAAGAACAGTTCAAGGAAATAAATGTCTAAGCAATGAGTTTTATGTTATGGAAGCCTGAATGTAGGTTATAATRTCAGCCCGTAAGATCATGGCTGTTTTCTACGTGAACCTTGTATAGCCATTTACACCCATGTGAGATCTAAAATTACCCCATTATCATATAGGTAGTGCTAAAGCAAGTGRAAAAATCTTTTTGAAAAGCAGAGAAGAAACTGCTCTTTCTGGCTGCTCCCCATTGAAACTTCTGTCTTCTTGGGGAAAGAATATTTTAAAGATTAGTGCAGTGCATTTAAAGCCAGCACTTCTTAGTGTATTCCTAGAGAAATGCCTCCTAGTTCTTYGCTGTCCTAGCAATCAGAGCTTCTTGAGATTTCAGGAAATTAGTTTGGGGTAGGAAACAACACCAGGTAGATTAGCTTGTGCTCTCACAACCTGGCACAGCTGCACTAGCGGTAATGGAGCAGCACCGCCGGAGAGAGCGCGCCGGGCTTCTTTTTTGATGGGCTGCATCCTTGAATAACTGGTTTCTGATGGTTGAAATTGCCAAGTATTTCAAGTGGCCTATTAAACTTTTCATTAGGGGCTAGTAATCCCTGTTCACTACACCACTGCAGATGTGGCTAATCATTTTTTATCGTTATGATAAGAAGTTTTAAAATGTCCTGTTTAATCTAACCTTGTGATATAGTCCATGCTTGTGGTAAGAATACGCTAAAGATTGAAATGCCATCTGTTTTGCTTTTTTCATTAGAGAACACCTCATATAATTATTTTCTAAAGGAAAGTATTTAATAAAAAATTGCAAGAGAAATTGAGTATTTTTCATTGGAAACACTAAAATAAAACTAAAGCAAGAACACCATTTTTCCATTTCCTTTCCTTGTTTGAGTAATCAGCCTTGAAAAGCTTCAAATTAATAGAAAATGAAAGCTTGAAAGATTATATTTTCAACTCAGACTGGTTTATCTGATTCCCACAGGAATTTTACAAATTAGATTTCTCTGTGTGTGCAAGYGTGTGAGTGTACAGTTTCATCATGATTATATAAGAAGTCTATGCTGCTTTCAAAATAAGATCAAACCCAGTATTGCAGAGCATCAGGTAGGCTGCTACAGCTAAGTTTGCAGGTGGGGAGAAATCTATTTTAAAAGGCTGTACCTATACATTATGGTTTTTTTCCTTTTTTTTTTCCCCTGGAAAGGCAGTAAGCATTAAGCACCTGTTGAGAAGCAGTATGATGCTGTTAAGGTGCAGTTTCAGAAAGCTCTGATTGCGGTTTCCCTCGAAGGTCGCAGTCTTGTTCCGTGCTGCTGCAGAAGCTCATGCGAGTCGCCGCGCGTTGCTCAGCCTTTGGCGGGAGGGTTTGACACCGGCAGCTCGCGGGCGGCGAAGCRTCGGCTGTGCCGAGCAGCGTCCGCCGCCCTGTCTCGGTGGCTGCCCCCCGAAGGAATGGCTGTTAAGGAAGRTGGCTTTTTGTTACCTGTCTTTTATATGGTTAATGCATGAATTTTCATGCCTGAAAATATTTGGAACCAGGGGGAAATGTGCAACTACTGCGTTTGAAGTAGGTGGGTGAAAGGAAGGACGAGGCCAGTGGTATGGGAAGCAAGCAGTGAGCGTGCCGTTGCGAGGGTGCACAAGGTGCTTTCCATTTTCCTGTACAGCTGCCAGCACCAGTGTCACTCACAGCGAAGGTAGATTAAAGCAAGGCCCGCTGAATGCTGTGGGATTATGTCTGCTGCATTAGATTAAGTCTTAAGAGGTCAAACCGTAACGCCAGAATCACATGGCGTTAAGAATTTAGAAGTTCTGTCCCTCACAAACCAAAGAATTATCCCAGTGTCAAATAATGTGATTTGTGTTTTCCTAAAAGGATGCACATTATTTAGGGAAGCACTGGACTGTTCTAACATCTACGTGGTACTATATATATAAAACTTCATCTTTTCTTCTTAAGAGTATTTTATAATCCGGGATGTTTATTGCCAGCAAGCACATCCCATTAAAGGTGTGTGTGCCGTTTCAAAGGTTTCTGTGCTCTGTGCATTTGTGCTTTGTGGCAAAAAGAGTTGTTTTTCCTAATGCTAGGCAAAAAATTACAGGAGTCGTGTATTTTCTTGAAAAAGCAGTATTTTTCCAGAAATAGATTTACTAGGCATTTGTCCTCACCACCTTCAGAGCACACATGCCCTGCATTCACACAGTTCATCCTTCTTTCTGCCTCATCCGGTCATGGGTTATTAAGTAATGATTGGGGAGCAGTAAGTGACATGTACTGAAAGCAGTTAATTATCATTAAAAGCTCTGCTGTCACAAGAACGTCCGGCTGTGTGGGTAAGAGCATTTCAAGTTTGTGTCAAGGGTGCCTTTTATCACACTTGTCAGTAGCACCAGCCTGGATCCGTGCAAGCGAAATCGCTGTTAGAGAACGCGTAGCCCCGTGACCTGCCCTGCGGTAGAAAAGTTTAACATTTCCTATTATTGCTAGTGCTTTTAAAATATTTTAGCAATATGGGAGATACTGGAGCCAAAGGCAGTTTCAGTGCCACATGCATTAGACTCACTGGGAAGCCCGGTTTTATGCCTATTTGCCATAGTATTCTTGCTTAGCCTTGCTGATACATGTGAAGCAAAGAAGTTTGAGCAGGAAAGTTTTAGTCTCTGAAGCACAGCTATTTTACCAGCTGTTGGCAAAATAGTTACTTGCTTTTGAATTTTATTTGGCTTGCCAGACCAGGAAATATAGCCAACTGCGTAGCCAAAAGTGAAGAAATGACTATTTCTATATCCCTGTTGAATGTGAGGAAAGACAGGAACAAGACTAAGACTCTCCCTCTCTTATTCCGTACTAAAAATCAGAAAAATTTTGATATTGAAAAAAAAAATTACTTATTACTGTCTTGTGTACTTGCGTATTCCTGACACAGTTAGTATTTTCCTCACTCACTTATATCTTCTATTTGCTTGCTAAGGGATGCATTGAAAGATATGCTGATTATATGCTGATAGTAAGCATTTGTAGAAAAAGATTGTGCCTTAGGGATTTGTACCTTGCAGTGAATGGCTAGATCTGCAAAGGGAAAATTTGCAAAGATAACAAAGGAATTTGCGTTTTCCAAACTATACCGCTAGCTTTCAATAGAAGAATCAATTTACTTTAGCTATGATTTTTAAGGATTGTGTGATTCACATTGCACATAACATGATCCAAAACAGTCATATTTTTGATTGTCAGTGTTAAGACTTAAAAATGACTTGGAAAAGCTGGAAATCCAGAAGAATCTTTTGCATGAAATTAAATGCAAAATCTATGGCAGTCTGTTTTGGTATTATCTTCCCTGACTAGATGAACTAGTGGATATGATATTGGATTTTCCAGTTAAGCATCTCCTCTAGTCTTGTTTCTCTTTTCCACATTCTCTTCTATTAAAAAATCCTCCTGCTTGAAGCCCATATACTTCTACAGTAAAAGCCCATATTCTTTTTGGTAAAAGAAGTGATTATGCAGGAGGCTTTGTTTTGACAGAAGCAGATAAAGATTACCCATGCCACTGATCCTTTTCAAGAGTGATGAACATCTGGGATTAATTGCTCTCAAAAAAAAAACAAGAAGAAAAATTTTGCTTCTTTTCGCACATATTAAGGTATTAACTAGTAATTGCTTAAGTAACAGTGTTAAGATAGTAAAGGTGGACAGGTCTGTTAGCTGCAATTCTCAGTTGTTTTTATTCTGCCACATTGACTTCTATATTATTATATCTGGCCCAAACTTCTGCTGGAGATGCTCCATACCGTAAAATTCTGTTTTGACAAAATGAAATATTTTGCRTGAGTGTCTTGATATTTAGAAGAGAAATGCAGAGAGCATCCCTCTTTGTTTTGATCTGAAAAAAAAATCAGATGCCTTTGAGTAAGGTTGAAGAATTTCATTATGATAAAAATAGTAATTGTACCATTTAAGYTATTTTATAATAGGGATTTATTATATACTACAGAAATGAAAGTCTTTTCACCATTATTGAAAAGTGCAGCTTCAGAAAGACCATTTTTGTATTTTCAAATCAAGTTTTCACTCCTATGACAGTGTTGGAATGTTGTGTTAATGGAAAATTACCTTTCTGCATGCTCACGTTCTCAGGGGCTTTAGGTCCTATACTGAATCAGCATGTGACCAAGTTTGTGCCCTGATTTTTTCCGAAATGGGGATGAAGTTTTAATAGAAGTTTTTATTAATTGCAATAATTTCTATCTATTAACAATACGTTTGGTGTAAATAGGAAATTCACACTGGGAACCTAACTAGAACKCTTCCTGTATGAAAGGGAGTTATCTTCTTAATTCATCCCTTAAAGGTAAAAGAGCTTTGTCTGTCTTGGTGCTGTTATCTCATTTTTGTTCTGTTRTAACTCTATAGTAGAATCACAAAGACATAAATCTAAAGAAATTCAGTGGTATAGTGAGTCCATGATCACTTTTCCCCTTGAGGTTCTTTTGTTACAGTGCCGTGTTACGGTGGTTAGGTTTCAGGCGCTACAGAGTTTAAGCTTCAAGTGAACCAGTTATTTAAATAACAAGTGACCTACAAATCTTAATGAAAAGAACATTAAAGGAACTATTTCTAGAGACATTAAAGCTGGATTTGGCCCTTATAAACATAAAGAAAATATTTAATTAGGGACTTTTCTGTAGATATCAGAGTGAGAAAGGATATTAAGCATTCCTGGGAGTTTCGACTTGAAAGACTCTGGTTGTGCTACAGGATATTTCTAATTGCATTGTGGAAGCATTCCCATAAATTGAGTCAAAAATGATCATTGGGAAAGGTGCAGTTTTCACCTACAGTGCAACCCTGAGTGCTTTAGCTGAGTAAAGCTCTTTGCAAATTCTACAAAATTGGACAATCATCCACTTAATGAAGAAAACAAGCCATGATTTAAAATATAGAATTTACAAGTAGCGATAGTACTTTGCTTTTAAGCACTGCAAAATCATGCTTTTGTGACAGAAAGCTTTTTGTAAATCAGTTGCACAACTTTGGCAATTGATTTAAAGAAGTATTCTGGCACATACTGTGCACCTCAGGAAATACTCTACTCTTACTGCCTCACATCAGCATGGGACAGACAGGCAACTACAGATAGAGAGGTAACTTRGTCAAGGTTTCCAAGAATGCTAGTGCCTGGGTTGGGAACAGAAATGATTATCATGTGCTATCTGCTGTATAATGCTACTTCTCACCATGCAGAGGGTTTGGTTTAGTGTATAGTTACTACAGAAGGTTGTGATATTCCTTTGTTGTCCACTTTGCTGTTACTTCTACCTCTCAGTAAACATTGTAATGCAGTTAGAAATTCAGTAATACTTATTATGACTTAGTACTTGCTATGGCAGGTGCTTCTTAGGAGTAATGGGAGAGGTTTCATTTTCTATCCATGAATTGTGCATGATTGGGGGGAAATGGAAAATGTGTTATTAAGTCATCATTTAATACCTTCAGGTTTTATTTATTTTTATTTTATTTTTTATTTTTTATTTTTTTTTTTTTTTGCATACTGTTTGTTGCAGAAAAGCAGATGTTTCTTTGGCAGTTTCCACAAAGACGAGAACAATTGCAATCAAAGACTGTCTTAAAAGTAGTTATTCCTACAGGATTCTACAATTTATGTTAAATTTAAGATAAGTTTTGAATACTTTCTTCAACAGACCTTTCATCCGTAATAATAATAATAATAGTTAGCATTTTCCAGCTTCAAAGTGCCTGACAAATGTTAATTCCACAATACCCCGATGATACAGTGAGCATTTTATTTGCCCATGGCAATGAAGGGAGTAGCTGTCAGCAGTAGGATTAAAGTAAAAAGGGGAAGAGTGTGTATGGAGAAGAATATTTTAAGGAAAACTTTACAACCCTCCTTTATTTCATGCATACTGCTTCTTCACTTGCCTTTTTCAAAGCACACTTTTTGATAGTCGGATAAGGAGAGCATTAAAAAAGGAGAGAAAAGAGCTCGAGTTTAGGTTTATTCATAGACTTCTCTCTTTCTACAACTCATTACTCATAGAGATTTGATGCTCTTCCTTCTGACTTTAGTATCAAGTGTTAAACAACCAGACCAAAGTAAATGTTTCTACTGAGGAGGCAAAGATGGAATCTAGTGTTTGAGATTACTTACATGCACTCAAAACCATATRATATTGCATGTCCATTAATGAATAAATCACGGTGTAAAAGTTAGAAGTTCAATTCGATTTGTCAATGTCCTTAATTTTCAGTTAYTGCTTGTATCTACAGAGGGCAGCAAAGAGCTTCGGTTTAACACGGTTGCAGCAGGTAACCTATAATGTTTAGTTTGTCTCTGATAATAGCTTTAAAATAAGAGGAAGGACTTAAGCCATCATGAAAATATTTTCAGAGCATTCCTCAGTTTTCTGAGTCCATGTATAATGACTGTTTTGGGGAGTACAGATTTAAGTTATGAGGCAGGACGGTCRGAATTAAGTACTCGACCACAGGCAAAGGATGTTACCGAATCAATACAGAGTCTAGTAATCACAGTTTAAGCTCAGTTTATCAGTCTTATTGCCTCCAGGTAATTTAAGATATTAGAAGCAGGATTTTTATTAAACCTCTGGAAACCTATTCATCATCAAACCCACTGCTCTCAAAGAGCAGGCTAGATATGTACCCCAGACAGACTTCAGCAGACATTAAACTGAAATTCACTGCTTTCATTACTCTTTGAAAGAAAATCTTGCTGCCTTATGCACAGCGAGTCTGTGCATGAGTCTGATATACTGAAAAAGGTGAGGAATCTATTGCAATGTGAAGGCAAGAAGATGGGTTATGGAATATTTGGAGGGTAGAGCCATAAACATCCCTACATTAAATAAAGACAAGAAAGGGAGTGGATCCTAGACTGCTCTATGGTGGGTTCAGTGCCTCTGACTCCTTTGGAGAAAAGTTTTAAGAACAGTAGGACATTACTACAAGGTCCAGGGAATTAAAACATCTGAACTTTTTTCCTTCTTATTGCTCTCAGCTGCCTRGCTTAAGTCCAAATTTTGGACTCARTGMAGTAGTGGGAATTTTGTCACTAATTTTACTAAGCTGACCATGGATTAGCAGAAGTGTCCTGACTGGATTTCTTGTACTATGTGCTTGTCTGTTCATCAACAGTACCCTTGCAATGTATCATGTTCTCATCCAAGTTTGGTCACAAGCTTGTGCATTTTGTGATGTGTGACTATGCCTGCCAGCCTGAGCCTGAACCAACCTGTAAGATTTGCAAGATACCAGCTGKATTGTCCTCATGATCTGTGGTCTAAGAAGGGCTTTATTTTTACTGAGCCTGCTGCTCATGTATTTCATGGAGCAGCCTAAATTCCATGAACTCATGCATTGACCAAAATTGATTTTCATAGCATCCGTCTTGAAAACTGCAATTTATGTGATTCTCTTAGAGACAGAAATTCACTGAGAATGGTTTGAGCAGATCTTGTCAATGTGTATAAATATCTGATTGGGGAAAATAAAGAAGAAAACCTAGTTACAGGACAAGAGGCAATGGGCACAAACTGAAACATACCTAATCATGAGATTTTTTTTTTTTTTTTTTTTTTTTTTTTTTTAACTATCAGAGTAGTCAAACACTAGACCAGGTTGCCCAGAGAGGCTGTGGAGGCTGCATCCTTGGAGATACTCAAAACCCAACTGTACACAGTTCTGCGCAACCTTCTGTAGCTGACCATGCTTTGAGATGATTTCCAGAGGTTCCTGCCAACCTCAACTGCTCTGTAATTCCCCACTCAGTTCTTCTTAACATAACCTGCTTGAAAGCAATCAATGATTATGTAAATCCAGTAAAACTGCATTAAATGTTTATTGGAATAGACACTTTAAATAGACATTCATTTTAAATTAATTGGATTAATTTCTGTAATAGTCTCAACAAATTAATACAGTATTTAATATAAATGTAGTATGGTATCTGTTTAAAAGATTATAATATTCCTTATCCTGCTGTCTCATTTGCATAAAGCAGATATTTCCTAATGTCTATGATACTGTATAAATTCCATATAAATATGCCATTTGATAATCTTCCTTCCATAAAGTTTATTAACCAAAAATGTCATTTRGAAGTCCTGAGGACAGCTGTAAAATGAATCATGGTAGAAATCTGCCAAAGATATAAAGAAAATGAGCAGACTTTTTCTTGTTTGTTAAACATCTTTGTTTTATAAATGCTATAACATTTCCACTAAGAAATAAAATACAACTTTTACGGTACTCTGAAATAGTAATGACTGAATAGTCTTAACTGGGCATTCTTGAAAGTCAACACATGAAGTCTTTACTTCATTAGTGCAGCCTCAGTGCTGTTGTATGAAAGCTTTTCTCATTATGAAACAGTACAAAAAATGAAAAATTCACTGAAGTGGGGGTGAACACTCAAAGAATGCCTGGCCGGAATGGTATAAAACATTTCAGAAAGTGCTTCGTCATGCTGTTCGGCTTGCATCAGAGAAAACTCTCAAGTCAACTCTTCAGTAATTTCTCATTACTCATTCTTATGGGCTGGGTCATCATTTACTAATAATCTCCAGCAAGCATTGCTTTCTTACTCTTGGCAGCAGMCTTTTGAGTAATTGAAGGCTGTTTTCCTGTTTTATCTCCTCATTAATTTTCTTTTTTTTTTTAGACTAAATGATCCTGATTGTTTAAGCTCACCACCACCACCACCACAAGGGATTTTTTTTTCTATCCTTCTGCCTATTCTTATTGCTGCCTTGTGAACTCCGTCTAGTGGTTAACATCTTTCCTGATCTATGGGGCATACACTAGTCATACTTTCAGGCAGCAGAGAGAGAATGCTACAACAATTTAGGGTTACATTTTTGAAATAGCTGGAAATTTTTCAAAAAAAAATTCCTCTGAACTTGGGAGCTTTTCAAATGTCTGAGCTGGGAATCAGAGCATGGCCATAGAGGTGTGCATGTGTATTCAGCAGGCAGGAAAAGTTACTCTTACGCGCGCCTAGGCAGTTAATGTACTATATCATATACTGACCATACCTGATCACAGCACTCCAGTTATGAGCATTTACCTGCACTGAATGGACTGAAAGGAGTTACTTCATATATCTGGTAAGATATACTCCTGTTCATACGTCTGAGTAGGATGCTTGCCCTTTCTACAACACCCTGATATTTTTGCCTTACATTCAGCTTGTGATCCAGTATAATCCATGGGTCCTTCTGGGCAGAACTAATATCAAGTCATTTGTTCCTCATCACAGTTGATTTTCCTGCCTAAAGTCCCTTGTAAGTGCTCATATTAAATAGTACTATATATATTTTTCAGCTTGTATTTCCAATTTGTCAAGATGTAATTATCCTCTTCAGGGTACTGGCAGGGTACTCCCAGCTTGCTGACCTGTTATCCAGCTCCTCATTTCTTCTGATGATTGCTGTTTTTTGGTAAGGCAGAAGAGTAATGCTGAATTAAGGACATGAAGAACATGCACTCATCCATAGTTTTCTGTGTATGGAAATAGCACAGTGATGGAAGCCATCTGCTATCCATGTAGCTGTACTTCCTGCTTCCTTCTGCATTTCTGTTTTAGTTGCCTGGATAGTATCACTGGGGGCCTTTTGTAATAAAACCTATTATTGTATGTAGAAATTTCTAGTCTGAAAGGTGGTGGGCAGATTGTTTATGTTCAGTAGACAATTTTTAGACTTGTCTTTTTGATACATATAGCCATGGAAGAACTGCCTACGCTGTCACTGCTGGCTGGAACAAGAGAAGGCACGAATTGCTGGGGAGCGCTGCTCTGCTCTGCCTGCGATGGTGAGCCAGGTTTGCACAGGGGAAGGGCGGAAGAGAGCGGGCAGTTCTGCTCACTGCCCTGGCAGCCACATCAGCTGGGTCTCCTTGGCCCCAGGTCTGAGATAGCTGGGTAAGGCGCATAGACGGTAGTGAGAGAGAAGTAGGCCAAGGATAAAAAAACTTAAAAGGAAGAAGTCTTTATGCATCAAGCTAGGAGCAAAATTMAGGCTATATGTTGTTATGTTAACTTGAGAACAAAAGACAGGTCAGGAAATGAGTGGGTTAGGTTTGCCAATATCAGTGTGTGTGTTTCTACTGAAAGTGGTTTTGAAATTTAAGTTATTCACAGTTCCCTCTGCCTGTTTTTGTTTGTTTGAAAATAGCTCAGATTTAATGAATTAGAGCATCTGAAATGTACTTAAAATGAAATCATTACAGAATGAAACACTGTATTAAGAAAGCCAACCTAAACACTTCTAAGTGTTCATTCTTACTGTGCAAAGGAAGAAAAAGGAATTAAAGATACAGAGTCCCAGAATAAAGAAATTCAGAGGCCTTTGAGAAAGATAATTTCGTATGCTCTGTGTTTTGAAGCTCACGTATTATTTTTAAAAAGTGACCTCTAGGTTCCCTTCAAAAAATTACTTTGACTCTTGGGATGAACAGAAGGGAAGATCATGACCAAGCTGTGGCTAAGAAACCATAGGGGAACAGACATTAGTGAAGTAAACCTTGCTTCAACCTCAGATCACAGCGTGTGTGTGTGTGTGTGTGTGTTTTAACTGCCTTGTTCAATGCTATATGAAGTACCACTAACTGTCCTTCTCGACGTTAACAGCCCTATTTTGTAGGTGATGGATCTCAGGTATTGACCGGCAGGCAGGGACTGGCGAGAATGAACATAGCTGGCAAGTTCATAGGAGAGAATATGCCCTGAGGACACCATAAAAAAAAGAAAAAAGTCTCTGTCTTTTAATTTAGTACCTACAGGTACAGAGATAGCTATGTTTCCTTGGCCTTCAAATAGATCTCTAGTACCGGTGGTTTGCAAGCATTGCGTTCCAGATGGTTCTGCAGAGGTAGATGCTTGCTTTCTTAGTTCCTTTTTTTCCTCTCTTGACAGGATTCCACAGCAATCACAAGCCTACGTTTTAAAATAGAATTAAAAAAAAGGAGGTCACCAAAGCTTTTCCAGTAACTAATATTGTGTAAATAGTGTTATGGAGCTGTTGGGTTTATTTTTAATTATTAGAGCAGCCTAGGGAAGTGCTGTCAGAGTGCAGAGATAACTTGTCCATTGCTCATCTGAGCATAACAAAGGCCTTGGCTTGGAGCAAGTTGCAGTGCAGATAAAGTATTACATGAGTTTATTCCGCTTTTCTAGTTCTCAAGCAGCAGAAATGCAATCTAGAGCTGCARTAGAGTTTCATTGTAGGGTACATCCCTGCGGCGCAGTGACTCAACTTACACATTTCTTGAAGTAACCATAGTCTTTCATTTACATCCTGCTTTTATTGTTTTGATAAGTTTTTGACCCAGTAAGAAAGAGTAGAACTGCTCTATAAGAGGTTTTGCTTTCATTAGCCTGATCCCTCTTTTACTTAATACTTTCCTTGTATCAACCTTCCTTTTCTTCTGAAGGATGTGTCTTTATTATATTCAAATCAGTCTTGCGCCCACTAAAATCTTAAGTTTTCTTTCCTGTGCGGATTTGTTCATATTTTATTATCTTAGAGGGTTTTTTTGTGTTTGAAGCATATAGAAATACTCTTCAGCCAGAACTGGAATAAGCTGAATGGGAATATATAACTTGGAAAAAGCTACGTTTTGCATATCTTGCGTATAATATGTCATTTTTTTTACCCTCCATTACAGTAGTTTTGTTCTATTTTATAAAATCTACTGTTTGGTACCACTTGGTATTCATAGAATCATAGAATCAGTAAGGTTGGAGGGGACCTCTGGAGATCATCCAGTCCAACCTCCCTGCTCAGCAGGGTCACCTGGAGCATGGTAGACAGGSTTGCATCCAGGTGGGCCTCGAATATCTCCAGAGAAGGAGACTCCACAACCTCTCTGGGCAACCTGTGCCAGKGCTCCGTCACTCTCCCAGGGAAGAAATTCCCCCTCATGGTCAGGCGGAACTTCCTGTGCTTCAATTCCTGCCCATTGCCCCTTGTCCTGTCACGTGGGACAACTGAAAAGAGTTTGTCCCCGTCCCCTTGACACCCTCCCTTCAGGTACTTGTACACATTGATCAGATCCCCCTCAGTCTTCTCTTCCCCAGGCTGAAGAGGCCCAGCTCTCGCAGCCGTTCCTCMTAGGGCAGGTGCTCCAGCCCTCGGATCATCTTTGTAGCCCTATTGCTGCTTTTCAGAAACAGATACATTCTTTTCTCTTTGCAGAATTAACATGGATGGCTGCAATTATAAGACCAGTTTATTCAGGTTGTTTGAAGGAAGTGGTGACACACAGAAGTAACTTATGCTAAGACAGATCTGTATTTGGGGAGAAGAGTTAAGACAATCTGAATAAATTTCCAAACTAGGAGATCAGTAAATAGCCAAATACATCAGTAAATCTGGAGCTGGACTCAGCTGCATAAATATGGAGCTATCAGGAGAGACAAACTCATCTGTATTTCATGGAATTCAGAGAATTACTATGGCTTGAGCTGTATGTAGTGTCTGTGGTTTATTTCTTTCAAATCTCTGTCAGATTTGAAATCTTCTCAGCCAGGCCTAAGTGCATACACTTCAAATCTCTGGAACAAAAAAGAATTCCAGAACTTAGTGTCAGGCTGTAGGTGAGGAGTGAAGGTCACAAAACTGCACTGCAGGTCTCTCTTTCTTGCGTTTCGTAGTGGAGAGCAGTCACGCAAGGGCTTGTGACTAGTCTTGTATCTGGAAATACTGCATAATGTCAAGGTGGCAAAACCATTCTGGGTGGACAGGGAAAGGTTACAAAGACAGAGATAGGCAAAAATGTTGTAACCATACCTTTTGGACCCATGTCAGTAATATCAATTTAGAAGGTCTTGGGGATTCTGGATGGGGACATAGCTAGTAATGGTATTCACTCTTGCAGAGCACCAGGACTTTCTCATAGTGCTAGGGAGATCCTTGTGCAGCTGTTAAAATATTAGGATTTAAAATGTTAATGTATTTAATTGCAGGAAGTTCAAAGAAGGTTAAAAATGTCATGTACATCTTATATTTTTCATTATTCATAGGCAGAACTCTCCAGCTCATCACTGCAGCAGTTTTAGTGAATGTCAGTTCTAATCCACTTGAGAGACAAGGCAGTCCTCATTTTATAAAGGCAGAAGGCAGAAGGGCTAAAATACTGTTTTACAGAGCAGATGATGTGAGAAGAAGGATCTGTTATTAGAGGCTGTATAAACAGATAATAAAGATATGTTCATAAAAGGACAAGTAATCAAGTTAGCTTCTCCCTCATCTGAGAAGCCCCCATCTGAGAAATGGTTGCTGCATATACATTTTTTGTCATTTGCAAATAAGTAGCAAGACACATTAGCTAATCTACTTTCATAGCTAAAGGAAGATAGAGTATGTTAGTTTAAACCGTAGTGAAAACTTCCATTCACAGTTGACTATAAACATGCACAGTGGGTTGAGCTGACACGAAATAACTCRTTTAATCTCAGTAACCACGTCGTGTGCTTTCAGCCCTGAGAGAAAAATACCCTTGCTGTCTCTCTGTTATATATGTGGAACTGTGGAAGTCTGTAGAATAGCCTGAAATGCAACCCCTGCCTTCTGCTTCCCCGTTGGGCTCCCTAACCGCCAAAGATCTTCCATAGTCCTCACAATCKGAAAGACGGCTAAAAGCTTCGGTAAACGTTTTAATTTTCAACATAAGGAATGGAAATGCCGTGATGTGTTTTTAATGAAGCCTAGAACTGAAAGATTTTGCAGTAAGCTAAGAGAAAKGTAATGGAAATCAAAATACAAATCAAAAMACGTTCTCTAATAAAGTTAATAAAGTGGTGTTAAAGTGCATCTATTTTATCACTTAAATTTCTCTTCCTTTTATTTTCATATACAACATGATTAAATTCTAATTGCATGAGCCAGCTTATTCAGCTCTCTACAGGAATGAGACTGGGAATTTTACATGTATGAAGATATTTACTTGTATGTGAGATCAAATTAGCCATATATATTGGTTTCTGTGATCCAACTGTTTTCTGTGAAGACATTGCAGCAGTCTTCCTTAGAAGATGTAAAGGATGWTTGTAGATTTTGAAAAAGTAATTTTAAAGGGACATCTTTGCACAAGAAGTTAGAAATATAAGGACAGTTTCATGCTGAAAGCATGTGTGTGCCCTGATGTTGTCAATTTTATCCTTTTTCCCATTTAGACTTGCTTCAGTCAACACTTTATTCAGATGCCTTTTAAATAAAATCTAGAGTACCCTTTCATGATTTCTACTTGGACTAGAAAATAGTGTTAAACATTTGCAGTAGCAAGCATCTATTTATTACTGACTGCAGTTGCAATAGTAGAAACTTGGAATCCATCCATAGATTTCAATCCACATCTATCTACAAGTTTCCTTGTGTTTATACCAGTCCTGGGAAAAATGCAAATATTCACAGAAATTCGCTCACATGAAAACAGAGGAGGTACCTGACCTCAGGTGTACTTCTATTGTGTTAGTATCATAAAAATACTCTAGTACAGAAGTTAAACATGAAGATGTGCCCCATTCAATTCCAGTCTTTAAACTTACTAACTATAAGAGAAAAGGACTACTCTCAACTTCTCTAACCCACCTTGTTACCTAATCTAATGCCGAAGATGTGAACATCCCTAGTTAACCAGCCCTGAGTTACATGCCAGGAGCAGCCCATAATTCATCAAGTCAGGACTTGATCAGGGAGTGTGTTCCCAGCATGTAACTTAGGTTCTCTAGTATCTTGTATCATCTTCTCTAGTTAGTTTTGAAGGCTTTGCTGCTTGTTGAGTCTTAACACTCTTTAAGATTTTGCAAACATATTTTTGGTGGCCTTCAGCTCTTGACATGGGTAGCCTAGTATCTTTAAATATGACGTTATGAAGCTGGTGTTTTTTAAATTAAAAAAAAGTACTATCCTCATAGTTCAATCAGATGATCTTCCAGCTTTGGACAGAGGGATGCAGAAAACAGAGTAAATACTTACCTTCTTACCTTGGAATTATTTATACTAAGCGTGAAATGTTTTGGCTTCTCCCTTCCTTTCTCTTTGCCTTTCATTGTTTTTATCATCATGTTGCATCTCACTGGGCTCTGTAATCCCCTGAAATATTTCACAATCCTGATTTTCACATTGCAGCTCTTCACATTTTTCCTGTGCCTAGTCAACTGTATGTTAATCATAATCTTTTCAGCTTTCTTGCACATGTATCTCTCTTCACATACCCTTATGCTTTCTCAAATCTCTTATCCAAGATCCAGAGTATACCCTAACCTTACTGTTGCTCCAATCTCCTTCCTCTCGTTTTGATGATGCATACATCTTGCAGTTTCCCAGCCCTATTTTTAGGTCAGATGTTTGTCCCATTTGTTTTCTTTTACTCTACTATGACTGTTTCTGCCCTACCTTTGTGTAGCATGGTCAGGAAGCTTTGAACAATTGGTGAATATTAATATCTATGTGAAAATCATTTCTTGCCATTTGCTCTTTGAGTGATCAAACTAATATGCTATATATTACCTCAGGAAGCTGAAGAAAGACTTGCTGTAACATTTGCTGCAAGAAGTTTTCCCTAGTCCTAATTCAAACCTTGGTCTGTAAACCCTGTGAAAAATCCCAGTTATCATTATAGTAGGAGTCGGATCAGCTCCATTATAGTTGTTGCCTTGATTAAATAGCTGAAAGATCTTCTGAGCCTAACTCCTTAAGTATTCTGAAAATCTCACCACAAGTACTAGCAATAATATTTAGTATGTATAGCACAGTGTGGTTTTAGTTTTCCATGGAGTGGCCTCAGCAGGAGCTGCAGCACAGGACCTTCCGACCTGCTTCCACTGCTTGAGCTCGAGAAATGGTTACTTCACTTGGTGCTGAAGCAGTAGTAGTTGCTGTGCTYCACTAGTTCACAGGCGTAAGTGACTATCTAACGCACTCTGATGTGTGCCTTAGGGTATGGGGGGGGGGGGTTGTTACTATTTCTTGCTTTGCTGTATAATGTACATCGAATCTCGTCTCTGGTTTTGAAGACAGACTTTTTGGGGAGGGTCTGCTGAAACTATATACTCCAATTGGAGGAAAGACAGTGTTGAACTGAGATGTCCGTACAGGGTGTTTGCTGCTCTGGGAACGGGGAGAGTATGCTGAGTTTATCAAACTTGCTTTAAAATAAGTTGATATAGGAAAGTGGCAAAATTTTCAAATAGGACTGGATCCTGTCCCGTGTTATGGCAGAGTCAGGAATGGACCCGAGGAGAGCAGAGAGACCTTACCTTTCCAGCTGTTCTTCTACCAGGTCAGTCTTTTYAGCAGAGCAGTAATGCTGCCCACTCTGAATACATAAAGAACAAGAGGTGTCTGAGGTCTTTATTGGAATGAGAAAGGGGATTCTGACTTCTTCCAATACTTGAGAAAACATTTTTTTCTAGCTTGTTAATAGAAATCTCTGTTCTCCTGGAGATGAACAATTTAATACACACACATATGCATGCACACACACTAAACACTAATTATAATATTATTTAAAAGCTAAATAGAATGTCAGAGGCTTTACTAATACAGACATGTTAACATTTCATGTCCTGGGATGCCTTTTTAAATGAATTTTGCTTCCTGCCCTCAGCTGCTGATGTGTGTTATTCAACATCTGTTGCTTTTTTTACCACAGTGAATTTCAGCAATAGGGAAAAGGAATCCTTTCAGTTTATATATCAATTTTTAATGCACTTACAGATGGAGCAGGATTGAAAGGCTGTACAAATACTGTAAAAGCTATTGCTGTGTGTAACWAAAAGTAAAATATATTGCATTCATATTTCTTTTTTTGATTGTTATCCACCATTTTTCATCTGAGGTGTGATAATTGTGGAAAAATATTCATATGAATCTTGAAATTAGTGGAATTCTAAGTGAACAAAATACGTAATTAGATTTATAAGAATATGCTAGGTCTTTCACAAGGGCTCAGGACTATGTTGCCTTTAATCAGCTTTAGAAAGAAAAGGAAAAAAGTATAGAAAAAAAAACAGGCACATCGTGAACATATCACACAGCAAGTTGAAATTTAGGGTCTCCTTCAGTCTTTCAAAAGCTGAAATTGAAGACATTTTTTGGATCACTAARATTCAATTCATRATTCAGTGAAAGCTATGCYCAATAGCTTTTGAAAAGATACCAASAAGAATGTTATCAGATTTGGGTAAGCCATATCTGAGTTTGTATCTTTGTTGCTAAGTAAGAGTGTGATTGGACTTCCTCCTGATTTCTGTGAAGTATTTTTTTTTTTGACATTCAGAAGAACTGAAATTTTATATTAAAACCTAGAGGTTCTTGAAGGATCAAATAGTCATTCATTTAGTACAGATTAGAGGGGGGTTTTATTATAAAAAGGTTTATGACTCACAATATGCATGAGGGAGAAAAGTAYACAAGGACAAAAAGAGAAGCTTATGCTTGTCTCATGAAGCGGAGATGGTATTGGAAGTATGCAGAGAGAACTCAAGATTTTTGAAGTCCTCAGAGAAGAGGTGAATGGGAAAGGRCTGCAGCTTTGATATTCTAGAAGCCTTTATCTAAAGGAATTATAGAACTGTAAGACAGTGTGTGTATTTGTGTGGGACTAATTGATTTTTTTTGTAGCCACATCCACTGTGGAAGTAGCCTAGGAAAGCTTTTTATGCTGGACTGTTCTTTACAGAAGCTGAGGATCTGTCTCAAATCGAGGTATCAGTATACAAAGTTATAGAAGAATAAGATAAAAGAGAACTTGCTTGTGTGTATAAAAATGGTCAGAAAACAGGAATAATAGGAATAATGTTTCTCAWATTAGAAAGTATTCATCAGTAGAGTTTTAGAATAATTTCTTTTATTCAGCCTGGTCAGGAATCATCTGAAAAATGATGACAAAACTTGCTGATGATGTTAAATTATTCTCTATGGCAAGGACAAGGGCCAATATGAGAGCTGCAGAAGTCATTCACAAGACTGAATAACTGAGAAATCAAATGGCAGAGGATGTTCGGTGTAGAAAAACATAAAGTGATGCAGATAAGAGAAAAATACTTTCTACTTTTGGATCAGCAATGAGCACTGGGATAGTATAATTCYGGTTTTTGTGCCATAAGAAAAGCATCCTGGATATTTTACAAAATAATTTGAGATACGATGTTGCCAGCTGTTAGTTTTCTCTAAAAATAGTTTGAATATGAGTGTAGTATGTATATTTCCTTTCAGTGATTTTGTAAAGGTACATAACTAGTGATGCAAAATAGCTTAATAATTTACTCTTGGACACTAGAACTATACAAAAAGATGAATGGGGTGTATGTGTACTATATAGACAGCTTTCTTTTYGTTGCCTTGGGCAACCATATAGTTAAGAGATAATGTTCCTGGAGATTAAGTCTATGAAGCAATAAATAGCTTTTATAGTTGATTAAATGCTGAAGTGCAGCTGGAGCTACAAAAGCCATCTCAAGCAGTAAGTATGTTATTACCATTATGGAATGATAAAAGGAAGGAAAACATCATGGGAATAGGAAACTTTAAYATTTGGAGGCAAGGGGAAGGACAGAGAGGATAATATTTCCATGAAAGATATTTGCAAGGTAGATATGAACCAATATTATTAGTCTATAACCTTTATGTTTGGAAACAAATCAAGATCCATACTATGTAACTTCCCACTCTTAACAGAATGTGTAAAACTTGAAAGCCATGGATGTGATAAGACTTAAATTTCTAAGCTGATTTGGATCTGAATTCTGAAGCTCATTTCTAGAAATGAGTGTTGAGAAGGAAGGCTAGTTGGTTTTGCAGCAAGAGTAGTTTTTCATGACAATGCTAGTTCCAAATTACATCTGGCTTGAAAGCTGTTAGTTTGTTTTTAGAAGATCTGGCCACCTAAGACATCTCCTTACTCCTGGCAAGTGACTTGTATCTCTTCAGAAGTTTTAGAAAGAAAGAAACTGTAGAAAGAGCATAGTGAGAGTGAGCAGAAGACTTGCTRACTTTGTCTGCAGTTAAGTAGACATAAATCCTTCAACAATTGAATATATCCATTCCTGGCTCAAACTCGAAGTGGAAGTGAGGTGGAAGCTCCTTCTCCAAGAGCYAAATGATAACAAAATCATTCAAGTTGAGACTAAAGTGGACAAAGGCTTCTTGTGTTGGTGCTATGAATAGGAAGAGGTGGTTCCTGGGTGAGGTGGAATGAATAGATGAATGAATAGAATAAGTAGGTGAATAGTGACTGGTCATTCCTCCTGCTTAGTCCTAGGCTTTCAGAGAGGAATCATAATGGATTATGCWACCAAGTGAATGTCATGAAGCAGAGTGCTTTATTCTACAATACCCAAATAAAGTGATTCTTCTTCTTAGCCTCACTGAATCAATGAAAGGTATAAGAAAATTAGTATAAAACAAACCAGATTTGTAATCAGTGTTGCAAATAGTGTGTTCAAAGTGTATAAAATAAATCTTCCCAAATACTTACCTATAAACCATGAAATCCGTATCCTCACTTTTGAACCTACTCTTCAGGATTGCACATGCAAATACATCAGCACCTAGGCATATGAACTGATGCAAAGTAGACCAAAAAGAGGGATTTACTCATAGTATTGAAGTAGGTGGTGCCAATGAGCACTAATAAGATGTACCATATAATAACTGAGATACAAAGAATGCCAAAGAAGTTCACTGCATTTTCACAATATGACCTCAGGAATTTTCTCACCTAAAAAAATTCTTTAGCACTTACAGCTGTTCATAYGCAGTGTTTTTGAGTCTTATGAGCCTCTTGGCTATGCTGTAAGTCATGGTTCCAACCCCCTGAACATGTTATTCTTAYACTGAGACAGAGATTTACTTTCCATGTTCAAGACCTGGGATATTAAACATTCTGGAAAGGATATCAAAATATAAGCACTGCAGCATGCCTATACTACCTTAAAGGCTTCGGCACACTTAATTGTTTCCTTGATTRTATGGATCCTGGTTGTTGCTCTAAAACTGCATTTGTAATTGCCACTTGAGACTACAAAGACCACAACTTCTAGCAATGTCTGGAACAATTCCAAGAAGRTTACACTTTTGATGATGCCTGTCTCCAAAGCAGTTGTTATCTTCTGTGCGCTACTCAACTTAAGTCCCAGAACTATAGATGACCTTGACTAAACTAGTTGTTTCGTTTGAACATTTAGGTCCAGTCACAAAGATTGTGTCATGGTCGCTGGATGTCTTCATACTTTAAGATGACAAGGATGCAGAGAACATCCTCCTGATTGYCACTGGCTCAAGGGAAAACTATAAGGCTGAAAGCAATCTGGGAGTGCCTAAGGTGTCCCAAGAACATCTCAGTAACCTCATGATTTGCTTGAATATTACTAAAAGCATTGACTTATCCCAAATCTCCTTAAAAGYAGGAAATCATCCAAGTGATGGTAAATGCCTTTCTTCTGTCCCAGACCATTTCAGCTACTGGCATCATTTTATATCAAGAAAAGTGCTTGGACAAACATTGAAATACTAGGAGGTTAAAACCATGCATATGGACTGGAAGATTGATTTTAGGTCACAATTCGCCATCTGTGTCCTCATCTCACACTTCCCCTAATCGAGACCAAACCTCTACCAACTACTGTCCAGTACRTGTGTCCCTGAATTCAAGATTTAAAGATGAGTCAAAAAGCAAATAATGCACTGAACAGGGCTGCTTGTTCATGGCTTGTTCATTGCCTTAGCTCATTGCCTCAGACACTTGGAGGTCTCTAAGGCTACAGCTTCTGAATGCTTCATATACTTAGATTAACAGATATGCCTCTTTTTCACTTATTTTAAGAAGTATGAAAAATAGTTAAGTCATGAGGGCCCAATCTGTTCCCACTAAGTCAGTGAAAGCTTTGTCAGTGACACAAATGGAAGTAGACCAGAGTCCAATATGAAAACTGTCACTAGAAAAGCAAACTGAAAAAGCTCAATTTATCCAGGCTTACCTTGGATGTTACTGTGTTTTGATCCGAATGTCTGCAAGCAAATGTTTCCTGTAGGTATTACAGTTTTAGCTTTAACTGTTCAATGAACTTGATATATATTTATTTTAGAAAACATTGCAAAACAGCTATTTTCCTTTGGCCTTGTGTATCTCTAATGCCTACAGTGATGATAGGAACACCGTTGTTCATGACAGCTACCTTTCTGTAATCTGATCCAGATAACCTAAAACTCCCAGGRACTAAAATGTCATTTTTACTTTGAACAGTTTGCTGTGCATCTTTTTTCCAGCCATTTGTCTAAGTTCCTGCCTTGTTTCGTTAAAGAACTTTGAATGTCTCTGGGGGGAAAAAAATGTCTTCCTGCTGTGTTACCTTTTTATATATAAATGACATTTATCCAAGGCCACATTATTTTATTTTGCTTTCATTAAAGGCACAGAAGAAAAAACATACCTGAATTTTTCTYTTATGATTGTATTCATTCTGACAGCTCTTAAACAAGTTAGAGTTCTTAATTTGAAACTTTAACTTCATCATTTAATTATAGAAGTATAGATTCACTCGTGTAGAAAGGACTCTCTGGAGGTCATCTGCTCCAAGCAGAATCAACACTGAATTCAGAGCAGGTTGCTGTGGGGTTGTTTATCCAAAGGGTTCTTGGAAACCTGCAAGGATGGAAGTTTCACAGACTCTTTGGGCAGCCTATTCCAGTACTTAATTATCCTTGGTGATTTTTTTTCCTTATGTCTAGTAGGATCTTCCCCATTTCAATTTGTGGCCATTATGTCTCTTTCTTCTGCTGTGCACTATGGTAAAGAGCCTGAGTCTGTCTTCTTGGTGACCCTTTTGTTAGGTATTGGCAGGATGCTATTGGTACCCCTGAAACCCTGACTTCTCMAACATAAAAAACTAAGATCCCTTAGCCTCTCATCAGCATGTGCATATAGAATTATATATATTTGGTCCCACTTACAATATCTTGAGCTATAAAGTACATTAGTTACATATTTTGCTTTGCTTTTCCTGAGGCCAGATCATTTCTAATATTATTTGTTACAAATTTGAATGCCTTTTCAAAGTGGTAACTTAGCAAATGGCTAATAGGTATTAAAGATTAGTCATAGACAATACCTATTTTAAATTTCCTGAACCCATAATTACGTTTTCAGTCAACAGAATCCACTAAGATAGTATATTTATCTCAAAAAATRCTTATGCACACCTTTCTATTTCATATGCTTTAATTCTTAAATATCAAATCATATCTCTAGRGAACTGTTACGTTATTTCAGACTACTTTCACATAGACATATTAATGTAGGGCATATACAAATGTATGCTTTATGGAGCAAGACAAGAATGTTGAACATCTGCCTTCTGATATACACACAGATCTACTGTTCACATGCAAAGGTAGCCCATGCAAGAAATTTTGCTTTTATCATTAGATAGTACCTGTTTCACCCAAATGAAGCACAAAAGGTCTGCATTTATTACTACATAATTTAACAAAACCTCAAGAGAAATCCATGTAGATTTTCATTTTCAAATAAGTAAACAAAGTGCTTCAGTGTGCATGAGCAAGATAGGAGCAAGCTAGCTCAGAAATTTCTCAACAGCCTTSGTTCCTGTACCATATGCATAAATTGTTATGATCTGATGACACAATCAAGCTTATTCTGTGGGGACGCATAGATACTAAATTATATCCCTTTTTTCTAAGTTCCCTGTGTACGGATTGGCATCCATAGGTGCTTTATACCTTTGGCACCTACCCACGAGATTTTTCATTTTTGCTTAGCAAAAGTATAAACACAGTCATTTTTACCTGTTCTCTTCCTTCACAGCTCTCAAAGCAGGGTATTATTTTCCCTTTTCAACAAATGATGAACGTGTCGTGGAATGCTCCCCTTCTAACTCGTCCTCCACTAGCATTACTATGGCTTGCATRACTTCAAAAACTCAAAATTACAAAGCTTTTACATTTTTTGAACAGCTACATTTTAAAAAAMCACAAGTCATGGAGGATTTCATAAGCCACTGTATTTGAAAGAATGGGATCCTTCAGATTTCTCATACATGGAAYTGAAGGAAATCAATATGCATATGAGCAAGATATTGCAGGAAATACATACAGATCTACTGCTGCATGTAGGACTTTTGGCTGAATTTCATTGAGGTGATGGAGACCCTTCTAATGTGCAGGTTGCATATTTCTGGTGAAATTCATAGTTTGCAAGCATGAAAGGGAAATATCTATGAAGTGCATGTAAGTAGCACTTAGTAATCCTTTGAGAATGCAGTAGCAAATATATTTCAACTGTAGGCAAGCAAGAATCTTTGTTCTGCTTTATTTTACTCAGTGGTCACATGGTAGGTCATTCTTCTGTTAGCTGGCATGTTACTATCTTGTAAACCCAGATCTGCGCAGTAGGGGAATTAGTGGCAGTGAGAAAGGAGCAGTATCTCACCTCCTTTTCTCAATATTATTACTATTTATTATTTTTTATAGCCCCTAAAATTATGCTAGGTACTTGGAGCAACCTAATGCTTCTTGAAAGGCTCCCATAACAAAGGAATTTTTACACAAATATTTACCTTTATGCAAGTAATTTTAGAAGCTATACTGCAAGCACCTATCTGAATGCCTAACAGCTGTGTCACGGCATGTGCGGTATGTAGAGCCCTGCTGATTTTTCCTGGTCTCTTGTTCTTTGCATTTCATGTGGGAGGCTTTGATTCTGACTTGTACTGTCACAGTGCTTTCAACCAAAGAGCAATAGCGGATTTGCATTAGTTATGGTGTAACCATAAACTCTGCTCGTCTTTAGTCAGGCTTGTACGTATGCAGCCTATGGGTGCGTCTTGGAGAGCCCAGCTAGCGTCCGCAGACGTTGGTATGAGCACGCGCTGGCCTACCTGAGCTGCACCCTGAGGGAGAAGGAGGCTGTTGAGACCTTTTGCTCCAAGCTAGCTCCTCTCCTTTTAGAGCCAAATCTTAATGTGTCCGTTTCATTTGGACCCAATGCTGGTTTACTGGCAGGATTTACAACCTCAGTAGGTCATAGCCTTAGCACCACTGGTTCATGCAAGTGGCTGCTCCCTGCTTTAGACAYGGTCTAGGCTATTTGTGCATAGTGCTTCTCTGTATAAATCTCTGATGGTACAAATGTCGCATATTTCTTGCCTGCAACAAAATTCAGACTTGGTTCTCATATAGGGTAAAATTTGATCTTACTTGTCTTTACATCTCACTTAAACTAAACCTTATCTAAGTTTAATCTTCATATATAACATTTACATACTGTGTTTACCTTATATATTTTATTTTCTCTCCATGTTTTTATGCTTGGAGCAGTCTGGTTGATGCTTTTCCACATAATTCTTGATAAAGCTTCATCACCATGTTGTAAAATCAGATGAAGATGGTTTTACATATAACATTGAACCATCTCTGTTTACATCTGTAAATCAAGTATGCGCAAAATAAATGGGCTGAGACCATCTCTTGTCATTCCAAAGCAAACAGAAATCAGTTATTCTTAAGGATAATTTGATTTTTTTTTTGTTTGCATTGACTGTGAATGAACTGGGATGAACAGCAAATGCTTTAAGTTTAATAATAGAAGTTAKATTGAACATCTAACTGGAGTGCCAAAAGCACAGCTTGTTAATCAGATTGGGAGTATTATATTTGACATTGTAAATGGGTGCAGTAGCAAAAGACCATTAACTTTAAGTGCTATTTGAAATAGAAGTGTACTATTTCTATCTGTATATGAGTTTTTGGAAGCAAGTATATAGTAGGAGCAAACAAATCCAAGCTATAAAGAATGTGCTTCTGTATTTAAAGGGTAGACAGAATTCATAAGCTATTGAAACCAGCCTATTAATTTGAGACAGTTCCATTATCTAAAAAAGAGGGAGAAAAAAGGAAATTCAGTGAAGCATAACTGATTCCATTTGTGTGTTGAAATAAAATCACAGAGACAGAGATTTGTTCAAACAGAAGCTCAAGACAGATTGAAAGTTGTTCTAAAAACAAGCGTATGGTTTTTTAATGCAGGTTTTCAGTGGTAGAGTAGCAAAAAAATGGTGCTATGTTAAGATTTTTCATTTCAGTTAGAGAAAAATAGCGTGCGTTTGTGAGTGCATGCAGCGTCTCAGCATTCAGCAGTATTTCCCTGGAGCAGGAATTACAGAAGTTTGTTGTTCAGCAGAAAAAGAGAGAATTTTGTGGCTGTCCAGCAAGTAGAGTTTCAATATAAATATCACCCAATCTTCCCCCTTTTAATGATCAGGGTATCTTACCATACCCTACAGAGCCCAGCTTGCCCTGCACGTTGAAACACAGTCGTGCCCGCAGGTTTCTGGTGCAGCCTCCTCGCAGCAGGCAGGAGGAATGGGAGCGGGTTAGCGCTGCGCAGTRCTGTGCGGCTGCAGCAGGCAGGAGAGGGGAAATTATTTTAGCAGGATCTGCCCACACTAACATTTGCCAAACTATCCCTCTGTATTTAATATTTAAGTTCTCCTCAGATCTATCAAACTTTCCTAACTTTTGGGGAGGGAGGGTAGTTTTACTACCCAGACCTGCTTTCTTTCATATTACTGTGTAAGACTTTCGGTCTGGACCAAAAGTACATAAGTAAAAGCTCTTCTGAGGCTTTATCAGGGGAGGCTCCTGCTTTTGAGCTATGTTCAAACAGAGCACTTAACTACAGTGATTCATGTTARAAAATGACCTGAGCATGACTGAACCAATGTTGTAAATTCAAAATCTTCTTCTGCTGGTACTTTGTTAATTAATTAGTCTGCAAATTCTTGCTGGAGAAATGGTGAGAGTTTTGCAGCTGCTGGAAGGGTGCTGCACAACTGGGGCAAATGACCRCGAGCTGCCGCGCTGAGCTGGTGCAGCTGGATGCTGAGCCTCAGCTGCGTCCCAGCGAGGACCAGCTCCACCACTGGCCTCCTCCTCAGGTACCACATTGTTTTCACAAATTAATAGTAGCTAAGGGAATATTCTTCTGCTTTTGAAGGGCAAAAATCTTTCCTTGATAAAATGTAAATAGCCTTCCTGGGGGGAATGCTAAGGTTTTTGCATTTTCAGTTCTATCAGAAAAAACCTACTGTTGAAATATATTAAATTAAAACCTTGAATTTAATTTGGTTATTGAAGCTTGTAGAGAATCCTCTTTCAGGGTTTCTAATACCCTATTCTGACTGCCAGGACTTAAGAGTTGTTCACACTTTCAAGTGTAAAGATTGCCCTAAGTGATTTGGAGCTGCAGGAATAAATTGCTACATATTTATTGCTATAATCTTCCAAATGTGAATTGATGCAGCTCTGACTTCCTGAGGGTTCAGCACTTCTTCTGCTGTAGAAAACTTTCCCAATCAACAAAAGAGGGAAACTGCCAGTGCTCTAGTAAGATTTGTTATTGCTACCTGAAAGCCTGAAGGGCAAGGATGATGTGATCTGTGAACATAAATGCACAAATATTCATGGGGAAAAAGAAATTATATGGATAGTAAGTGGCTAGTAAATTTGGGGCTTATGAGCCCCAAATACTAGGTTTACTTGTACAAGTATGTCTGACATCCTGTTCAARAAAACAATTTCTATAGGACTTTAGATTTATAGGACTACAGGACAAGTAAATTTAATAGTTGGAATTTCTCAGTTGAGATGTTTGCTATGCTCTAAAATTTATAGAAGTTAACTTTTTAAAAGAAAAAGACTGGGTTGCTTAGCTGAAGAAGAGGATCTACATGAATCTATAAACCTTCTTAAAATTTTCTTTTACCCTGTGTCCTGGGAGATTTTTTGTAAATAGGGGAAGCAAAAATAGTGAAAGAGGTTAGCTTTTGTCATAAAAATAATTCCTGCTTTCTCATTGATCTAAGTCACCTGGAAAACATCTTGAATAAGACAACTTTTGTATGTAATACATACTTTATGTTTTTTATTTCTTATTGAAACAATAATGGCAGTAAAAAGTTAAARGGTTCTAAAATATGCAAAATATTAGGAATTGTATGGGTGCTGAATGAACAAATGCAKGGATTTAGTGCAAATCAAAAATGTCTGCAAGATTAATGGCTAAAGGAATGGAAGCTCAATGTACCAGTCAAAATGAATACTACCTTCCACCTTACTTTTTTGGAAGCTGTAATATTGGGCATGAGAAGGCAAAGATAATGAACTTGATCAGAGGAAAATTTTGGGAGAAATGATCAAAGCAGTAAGTATTAATCTTCTGTTAGAAAGCAGATCCATTTCACAAATTTCTTTCCATTTTTAGGTAGAAAAATATAGCAGCATTAGTCTAGACTAAAACTCCTTTATGTTTTTAATTGAGTGAATACATTACCACTGAATGAGGAAAATCAATGCATTGTTGATCTGCTAGACAGGGATTTATGCACATCAAAATTATCATTGATGGATTAATTTTCAGGATAAATTTTCAGGTGGCACTGTTTGGAGTGGTATATGACATAATTTTGCTATGCTTTCAAATGAATGAAATCACTGCCTTTGGAAAAACATTTCCTGTGAATACAAATGTACAGCATGTTCTTTCCATTTTTAGGATAACCTTTGCCTCCTGTAGCAGTTTTTTCTACGAAATGCTAGAATTCAGTCAGATTGTATCATGACAGTCACATTTGTTACAGATGAGTGACAAGACCAAAGCATGTTTACAAGGGAGCTTTTTTCTTTTTAAGAGGCAATCTAAATTCTCTTTTGAGAAATACAAGGCTCACATCTTTCAAAGCCACAATTAAGTGTTATTGTCTATTCAGTGTCTCTGTTAATTCTGAAAAAAACTCTGCTCACTCTGTTAAGGATGTGATTTATTGCCACTGAAGTAAATGGTGAGAGTCCACTAGATTTTAATGGGCTTGGGACCACATGGGCAGTGAGAAAGGATATGCTGGAATTGATAGTCTGTTGCCTCTTAGTCATTTCAATTTAAACTCAGGAATCAGAAAAGATGAATCACTTAAAACCCATTCTTAATCAGAGGTTRTATTTCAGTGCAGTTTTTCAGCCAWASAGAAGCACACATCATAATTTCATCTCTCCCTTTAAGGCTTACAAGCTGTTCCAGCACCAAATAACCTATAAAAGGGAATAAAGCCACCAGGTTCTTTTCTTTTCCTAGTTCTATAATCCACTCTAATCCATTTTAAAGATGTTAGTGATAACAGCGATGTGTGCTCTCAGTAGAAGGCCTTGGGATCTGTCATGTTTCCCGTTGCTTGTAGGTGTGTCATTATCTCATAAAATCAGGAAAATGACATTAACTATTCATATTTTATTCTATCAGATAGTGTCATTGGTTCTAACTGACATGTTTGGATGTTACTTTCCTATATCTCTATGTGCTGTGTACATTTTTTGTACTATGTAAAATTGTGCTGAAAGAACAGTTCAGTGGCAGTATCAGAAAATCTTATGGCCGACTTGAGACTGAAGTAAAAAAAAAGTATGAATATCAAAAGATTAACTATACTAAGATTACAGCTTTTCTATAAATATACAGCTTCATCAAAAAATCTGATACCATCCAGCCATGGTAAAAATAGTGAAAAGCTAGCATAAAATGTAATACACAGGACTCCCTAATTTTGAAGACTATCCAGTTTATGGAGCTGCAGTGGGTATCCACAGTAATATAACATTATTCAAGTTAATCAAATTCCTCAGTGAAGCTGCTTTCTTAAGAGCATTGAACCACATTCTTCTCCGTGGAATAGATATAATCCCCAAATTTTACAAAATTGAAGACATCCTACATTACAGTCAAGAATGAAACTCAAAGCCTATTTATATTCTAGTTAATAACATGAGTTTAAGCCTGTTTTCTGGCCCATGAAGCAGGTGGCCTTGCACAGCTCACATCCCTATTGCTATAGTGTTTTCCAGTGAAAGAGAGTGACGCTAGCCTTTCTGCCCAAAGCCTGGTTATTCTCTCCATTACGCCCCATCCTGGCATGGGACAGCATTGTCTGACACCGACCAAAAGCATGTGGGAAGCATGCGGTATGGATGATAATGTACCAGTGTGCAAAATGTGTGCGCTCTGGCTCCCTTTTTTGCCTACTAGAATAAACACAGGGAGTTTGTAGGAGTCTGGGTTGCACTTATATGAAAAGGAGTAAAAAAGGAAGATCGATTTCATGGAGTTTTAATTTTCATGAAATTAGGTATTGGATAGCGGGTATATCTTTGTACTTGCAGAGAAAAGAGTTCAGAATAGACTCCGGAACGGGCTAAAGGAAAGCCAGGCTTTGGATAGGTGTCGCTTCCTCCTTAATGTTCACTGATGTTTGGGACCTCCTCCATTTATTCACTGTTTCCCCTTTATTCAGTTTATTCACTGCAAATGATCTTAGAATGTTCCTTGTCTCTCCCGTGCAGTCGCTCTGCTCCAGGCGGATGCCAGGCATCCGCTGGCTTGTCGCAGCCCCTCTGGGGGCATCTCTCCGGCCTCCCTTCTCCAGTGCAGRCTGCTAGCTGTACCACGTGGCATGCTGGCAGCAAAACATTTTGCAAGGAGGATAAGCAAAAAATTYGGTTAGCATAGACCAAGACTGACAGCAAAGGATTGCAGAGTTGTAGTGGTGAATGCAGAAGGRTATTTTCTCTTCTCATTATCTGATGTTGAACACTAGCAGTTACCATGTTTCTGTGCTCAGAGCTGTTCTTGGACTTATCACCAGAGATTTCAGGGAGTATCATTTTGTGTTTAAAGTATTTACTTGTGACTATGACTAGCATTTTTGTTTGTTTGCTTTTTAATTCCCTTCCAGATTCCAGTTAGCCCAAACAGCTGCTAGTGACCTGGCAGATGAAACTTCCCACAGACTTGCAGAAGGCCCATATTGCCCAAGGCCTCCGTTTCATTACCCCGCTGATTGATGCRGTGCTTTCTTTCCCACAAAGCTTCTCCTCATGGCCCCTGTTTCCTCAGCGTGAATTTTGCTCAGCCACAGCTTTGCTCTAGCATGCTTTCCTGAGACCCATTCCTTTTCCCATTGCCTTTTTGTTCACCAAACTTCAGTTGTCCTGACTCTTCACTAAAAAAATTCTTCAGTTTAGAGATGCTTTTCATAAATTAAATCCTTATTTTTAGCCTTTAGTAATTTTGCAAGTCAGTCATTGAAACCTTCTGAAGTATTGTGTTTGCAGTCAGCTTTAAGAGCAGTTTATGCAATTCTCTGTGAGAATTTTCATTGGAATTCCAACTTTGGTTTATTTTGCAATCCAGTTTGTTCGCATGATATTAGGCTGTTATTTAAAGACCAGAGCTATGCATGTTTAGATAAAGGTCTCTAAAAGCTGCATCTAATGCTTTTTGTGAATATCCTGGTCATCTCTGAGTTCTTTCTACTGTACCAAGCCCCTAAATAGTTAAACCAAATTATCTTGATGCAAGAAATATTGTTCGGCATGCTCTGTTTTTTTACATATAAATTGATAGTGTAAGAAGGCAACACTTGGAACAAATATGTAAGGAGCTTACAAATATGTAAGGAAGAAATATATAAAGGTCAGTGGGGTCTTCAAGGTGAGAATGACAAGCTCCAGTTCATATGGTTGTGGAGAAGGTGGTGGATTTTATGACTTTGGCTCCATTCCAGCAAAGTACTTAGGGCCATAGTGCCATTATGTAAATCTATTTATAGAGGTAGAGATAGTCCCTCTTTAATAAATGTGCGTAACTGATCAGCATTAATAGAATTTGCAAGTTAGCAGTAAGAAGAAAAGACAGCTATTAGTTAATCAGCAATCCTTTTTTGTAGTAATAAAATCTGACCCTTGTCCTCTGAAAAAAAAAATCTGTGTCAGGATTGATCACAGGGCATCTCTGAGAATTGTATTGTTTTTGGCTCACAGAAAATAACATGATATATGCCACATTCAAGATTCAAGCTAAAACTTTTGACATATAGTCTATATATAAAACAGGACAGAACTGTAAATTTGAATGATAATCGATTAAAACAGGACAGAACAGTAAATTTGAATGATAATCGATTGAAATTACCAGAAAATTGACAGCAGCAGCCACAAGTATTTCTGCTTTTCAAGACCAGAAAGCTAGTGATATTCTTCAACTGTGTATTTTAAGAAAGTACTCATGACAATTGTTAAGTTTTCATGTAATTTCTTACAAGATCCTACAATTACTGGTGAAAGTTCAGAAGATTAATGGCTAGATGTTCAAATAAGCTTGAGAGTCAAGGTTTTATTTGTCATAAAGGAAAAAGGGGCTAAGGTCACTAAGGTTTAGACAATATCTTTTTTTTAATTGTATTAGCAATTAAATTAAATTAAATTAAAGTCAGCAGTGTTTTGGGTTATGGCAGATTGTTGAGGATTGGTCTAATAGTTCCTATTTCAAAACCATTTTTAGTTAGTGAGATCTTAATATTGTTTTCAGACTTCAACCATCTGGGAGCTCAGAGTCTGTGGGGAGATGGTGGCTAGGATTTGGGAGACAACGGTGAAGGCAGGAGGAGATACAGCAGAAGACACGATGCAATTGTGGGAGAATTTATGCAAGAAAGGATGAAAGGAAAATTTCAGCAGAGGTAGAAGAGAAAAGCAGGAGCCAAAACAGCATTAAGTGCTGAAGAAGTAAAATTAGAATAAGGTTGGAAGACTCAAAAACCTGGGAGAAAGGATGTGGGGACAAAGAAAAGCAAGGGATGATTGCCCAGAGAGGTTGTGGAGTCTCCTTCTCTGGAGATCTTCAAGGCCCGCCTGGATGCAACCCTGTCTAACATGCTCTAGGTGACCCTGCTGAGCAGGGGTGTTGGACTAGATGATCTCCAGAGGTCCCTTCCAACCTCACTGATTCTGTGATTCTATGATATAGCAAAATTGTGCACTGCTGATAGAGCAGGCTCAGAGCCAGCCTCTATGCCTGGATCTATAATGAAAAATATTTGTTGGCAGAGCCAACTCGATGGTGCTCATCAATTTAGGCAAAACTGAATCTTTCAGCCCAAAGGCAGAAGAAGGAATTAGCTAGCTCTGGAGGAACAGACTTGTTCTTGCTGCTGCATGGGGAAGAGTGGAAACACTGATTGCTGTTCCCCATCCTCCTCCCACACACTCAGCCCTGCTGCTGGTGGCAGCCAGAGCAGCCAGCCATCTCCTCAAGGCCGTGGCATGAAGGTGAGTTGGCAGCACTTACTTACACCCCATAGTAGGACAGTCTGCCACTGTTCTCAACTTCTTACTTTGCTTCTGCCTGAAATGGGTCCTCTAGTGCTGCGTTCATACAGACAATAATGTCCTCTTACTGCCCTCCACTACTCTTTCTGCATGAGCAAACTATGCTAATCTGGGTCTTGTCCCAAAGGGCACAGAGAGAATTTTCTTATTCATCTTTAACTCTTTCAAATATAGAAAATTGCTTTTTCTACTTTCTTCTACTTTCTTCTTTTGCTACTTCCACTCTTGTTCCTCAGTGCCACTCCCCCACCCCCCCGTGTTTTCAACAAAATTCTTGTCTCAGTTGTATCTTGCACAGGATAAGTAGTGATCACTGACTCTGTGACTAGTCCACATTCCTTTTTAACATCAGCCATATGGTAAGTCTGTGATCATTGCCTAACTCGGTCAGGGGCTTACAGATGTAAAGCTTCTTATGTTTGGCCAGCATTTTCTGTCGAGAAGCTGAAGATCAAGCATCCATACTGTTGAATTTGTCTTAAAAATCTTTCTATTTAATTCTCAAGAAAGGGAGTATTTTTTTAAAAAAAACCTATCCTCAAATATGTGCTGAGAATTCTTACCTAAATATACTACCCAAGGCTACACAAAGGTATGTGATGGTCAGAAAATTACATTCCTTCTCTCCTGATCCTTATTGCAAGCTTTCTCTGATCCTTAATCACAGGATCAGCTATCCATTTCTTTTACTATTTACTCAATTTTAGCAATATTTCAGAAGGGAAAACAAGAATGTTTCACTTCCAGTTTTGTTTTAAATACAGTTCAAAAGTTTCAATAACAGCTGGTTGTAAAGAGGGAGGCATTTTCTGTCACACTTATTTTAAATAAACTTTCTAGCACCATAGTAAAAGTGAAAGCATTACAATTAATTGTATGTGACACTATAATTACATGACAGATTTCCAGTAGCTTTTGACTTTCTGCAGGATTATAATCAAATATGCTTTAAATGAACCTTATCAAATAAAAATGCCTTGAAAACTCTTCAAGACATGAATAAACTCCCTAGTAAAATAGTTGTTGGGGCTGTGGAGGAAAGAGGTTGTTGCTGTAGAAAAGTAACGTAAAAACCTTGCATTTTTCCAATGCAAATAGTGGCTTTGTGCTGAGAACAGCACTGACCAGTGCTGCAAGAGTCATCAGCTTGTGCTGCTGCAGGCCTGGCCAGAGAGCCCCCAGGACCTGCCTTTGGCCTGTCCCCAAACCATCCCATCAGTCCTGGCACTGGTGTTGCTGATCCCATTCCCACATGTGTGCTTCCTGCACTTGCAGGTTGTAGTAACTGGAGTTGTTACAGAAGTTGTGCTCGTCTTTACTTGTGCTCATCATACACCTGAAAGGGGAAGAAATAATTGGTTGAGAAGATCTGAGAATGTCTCCTCGAAATAATCCATCGTCAAATGACTGAAACACTTTCCCATCTGCAGAATGAGATACCTCCTTCTGCCTCTCTCCCCTACCTTAGGAACTGTGATGAAAGAATTTAATTGTAAATCAAAAAGAAATCCTGCTCTTGAATGCAAACCACAATTAGAAATTCGAAAATGAATTCTTCAAGGTTAATGCTACAGGAGCTATTCTTGCTGTAGAACCTGCACAGAAGGAAAGAAAGTTTTGTTCATCCTTGAATATTAGAATAAGGACATAAAATCCAGTAAATAGCCAGAACTGCAGTATCTGAATGAATGCAGCTATTCCTTATTCTAACTTTCTGCAGTATCTCACAAAACATGCTTCAATAACTACTGGCAAGTATTGACTTTGGGAACACTAATCTCACAGCTGTCTTATTCCGAGTACCAGTGAGTTGCTATTATAGTGTGTCAATGATTGTAGTTACTGCCCTTTCCATTTCTGCCTCTAGGTTAAGAGATAGTTTCCCATACTCTGTAATTACCAGCCAAACACCAAAGAATTAACATTGTCCATCTGACAGGTTCTGTGATACCGTATGATTGMTCCCACCGAAGCAATAACCGTTCACAGACCTACCAGTTCTTGCAGGAGGCTTGTTTTATAGTTCCATGCAGACAGCATTCAAACACATTTAAGAAAGCAAGAACTTTGAGAGAGACTGTATAGGTTGCTACAAGTAAAGCTAAGATATTGTAGCTTAAACACTGACATTTCAGAGCTTTAATTCCAGACAGGAAATGGCAGTCATTGAGGCTGTCAGTTTAGGATTACAGAAAATGT
Source organism: Rhea americana (assembly GCF_003343005.1). Taxonomy (NCBI): domain Eukaryota; kingdom Metazoa; phylum Chordata; class Aves; order Rheiformes; family Rheidae; genus Rhea; species Rhea americana. The sequence goes on along the minus strand of NW_028185038.1, from coordinate 8,287,448 downwards.
TTGGGTAAATACAAGATCATCTCTTGCATAAACACAAGTTCAGGAGAGAAAATTAAAAAAAAAAAAAAAAAAGTAAGTTTGCTAATGGAAGGCAACATTTCCTACAGAAAATAATAAAAAATGGAGTAGTAGAAAGGATCTTACCAAACGTCTGTTTATAATGTATAGTGAGTTCAGTTTAACACCATGAGGACTGATGAGTATAAACCAGGCTTTTTCAATATTGAGGGCTTCAGGCCAGCTCCAGTCTGCTGATTGTCAGCAAATGTTGAAAACGCTGTCAATCAGCAAAAATTGTTCTCTGTCCTCTCGCACCAGAACAGTGATAATATGCCCTTTGATTGCCTGGCAGAGTTAGCAGTGAATGAAAGCAGTCCTGCTGGTTGAAAAAGGCCCRCACAAATAAGGAAGTGCTACGTATGGCTTGGAAGGGTTTATTAGTCAAGCTGCCACCATCGCTTGACTATGTGTGAGTGGAAAAGTGGTGATCTCTGGCAAGCTCTGAAAGGAACTGAGTGGGCCTGGGACCTGGGAAATAAAGAAGGAGACTTCTTTTTCCTGCCTTTTCATAATGCTGGTACTGCAGCTGAGTCTCCTCGTGTTTACGCAATGAAGAAAGAGAGGGAGTGGATATCTATATTAGTAGAAACAGATTTTTAATTTCATATCTAATGTCTCAGGGAGGTATATGGGATCTGTATCTTGATTCTGAGAAGCAAAGGAGAGTGCAGCTTGAAGAAAATCAGATTCAGTATCAAGATGTTGCCAAGAATTATTAAAGAAACATGAAAGYACAAGTATATATWTWTTTTTTTTTTTTGCTTGGGAAAACTGCTTCATAGGCATTGAAGTAAAATCTTGATTATATCCCTATAAACCACTAACTTCAGTAGTAAGCATAACGGAGAGCAGAAATTGATCTATAAAAATCAGTCATAAAACTCAAAGTAGAGAGAGGTATTAGGAGTTTGTTAATGTGGAAAAGGATATGAACAGAGTGTGGGAGAGACACACTCTTTATCTGGAGATTCAAATGTGTATCTCAAGTCTACTCATCAAGAAGTTGAGATGCTGTTAATAATTATCTCTCCAGAAAATCAGACTGTACARATTCGAAAATAAACTGCAGACTTAAAAATTCTGGTCACCTTTTGTTTTAAATTGTGGTAAAGGGGAAACAATTTTTCATGATCTTGTTCTCTGAAGTTTTCCATTTGTTGAGTTCAACAATAAAAACTGGCATTGCAGCATAAAGTTTAAAGCAGTGAATTGATTTTTAAGCTTGAGCAGCCACAGGCAAGGTTCTCAGTAAAATAAAACTGTTAAGCCACAGAGTTCTGAATCTGAATGCTGCCATAGATCATTTCCACTTGTCGTACAAAATGTATAGGGTAAATGCCTTAAATTCCTGTAGCACAAATATATTAAAATCTTTCGTAGTTACTTAGAGTGACATTATACGAGTAAGGAGTCCTAATGTGAAGTAATTTTGGTTATTAATATAGGTCATTGTCAGTGAGCACGTACAGCATGGTCTAGGACTAAAAGTGAGAGCCATTCCTGAAGAAACTATATAGTGGCCTATGTTGTTGAATAGCGTAAGTAAAGAGGACCTAAGTGGTTAATCAGTGCCCAGCCTGTAAATGTAAGAAGCAGTACTGTCCCATGGTCAAATCATTGGACTGACACTCACTTTAACCCTCAGATTCTGTTACTCATTTCACCTCTCTTTGCTCTTCTTCTTGCCATTGTATGAGGTTTTAAGCTTTTCAGAGCTGAAGCTCTTCCTCACACATGCATCATACACAGCAGAGCATGATGCTGTCCAGGTCTGACTTCTCACTCTTWGTGGTACTGCGGTAGGAGATAATAMTGCAGGTGACATCTTCTTATTTAGTGAGCTGGAACTTTCTGTGTTGAATCAGAAKATCCAAATGTTTTGTTATTGGGAAAYTGGAAAGAAAATACTCATTCTTAATTTAATTTGAGTTAACAACAAAGCTTGAAAGCTCTGCTGATATTACGAACCGTGTCTTATGTGTTAAGTTGCACTTTGTGACTGTGATTCCATTGACAGTCTTATGCTGCTGAACAATATTTATGAGGTTGTTCTTAATATTCCTGTCTGCCAATTTGTTTGTGTGTGTATGTCATTAGCATAACAATCCTTTGGCATGTGTACATTTATATAAAGGACTTGAGGAGAGTACATGCGGCCATTGGACAGGAGCAGGTTTCAAGAGGCTCTCGTTAGGCCTCTGTGAGCTTTTTTTCTAGGATGTATTTTTCCTGCCTTGGCCAGTGAACTTCAGGAGAGCTTCAGGGGCTTCCTGAGTGTGTCAATGCTGTTAGCACTTATTCCGGGTTTGTATTTAATGGTGAACGTGTTGGCTGCTCCTTGTCAGAACTCAAAACATGTGAACCATCCCTGCTATCACTCTTTCCTCTATTTCAGTGCACAAGGGGTGCAGGTTCTGGATTGTAACAATTTGCAAATTTATTGTGAGACCATTGAAGAAGAAAGCAGCAAAGGAGATAGTGCTTCAGTTCTGCTGATATTTTGGTGGTAAAAGTGGTAGAATGATTTCCTGTCTGCATCTGATGTTTCGTGCAGTTTCTGTGGGTGGTTGTGGTTAATGTTTCTTTCAYTCAGCAATTGTGGGTCACATAGTTATGAATTTTCATATAACTATGCCCCAGCTTCTCATAAGGGCAGGAGAAGTGATTGTAATCCCTAATACTGCCCCTCGCAAGGAATCTTGGATAGCAAGTTGCTTTTAACTGTGGAGTTTCTTTTACTGTGTATGCAAATATGCAAGGTCTCTCTTGAAATAATAAGGTGTCGATAAAGTAAGAAATATGGTATAAAAATAATGTAATGAGCACAGAATGGCTAAGTGTTTGGAAACGACTTGCACCTAAATATAAACTTCCTAGCAGAAGATTAGTGAAATTACAGCCTTTTAAAATTCATGCATTAATTCCCCGTTGAGCATATATAGACTACAGGTAAATAATTACAAAGCAAAATGTTGCTAGAATCACCTTTTCTCCGTATTTTTAATTTACACAGTCTAACTACAGCTACTGCATGGAACACAGATAGCTTCATGAGGCTGTTATTCAACTGGAGTAATCATTAATCTTTAAATATAAGATTGTTCAGTTTGTATTCTGTTACAGATTATTTAGTGCTTTTCATATACTATAGCTCAAAGTGTTTTATTAAGCAATGAATTATAGGAGAGATGTGCCATGAATGCAGAACTCACCACAGCTACAGATACCAATGCATTAAAGAGTTACTTACTGAATCTGAATGCTGCCACTTGCACCTGTACAAATGATGTATAGGAACAAGTCCTGCGCAAATTAGTTTTTTACGTTTATGGACTATGCAGAAAATATGAATCCAAGAGTAATAATTGCAAACAGGAAATCTTTATCTCTTATCTTAGAGATAAAGGTCTTTTGCCACCTAATATAAACACAACAGAATGTGTGAAAAATGTAGGTAAAATACTAGTAAATAAGATGCTGTGTTCTTCTGTTTCCTTTTTTTTTTTTTAATTACTATTTCAGTAGCAGCTAGAATTCCACAAGGTATTCAGATACCACACTTCTTTTTAGGCATTGCAAATTCCATGATAGGAGGCAGTTCCTCCCAGAATGGCTTGCAGTCTAGGCGGATAAGAGAGGAAATGGTTGGTAGTAGCAAATGAAAGATGAGGATTTATGCGTGAAAGTCAGTCAGTTATAGTGGTGTAACAAATTATTACTGGGCAGCTGAACCACACACACATTTTTAGCTTATCCGATCCTGAGGTTATATTAATTTCTTTCATTGTCCTGCACTGAAAAGGCAGGAGAATCCTCATATCTAGTGATACTTGGCTGTTCTGAGGCGACTTTTCACCATGGTGACTTGACCTCATTGGATCATTTGCCTACATCCTCAGTCACAGACAGATTTAAGTGGTTTATGCAAAGTCTTTGGTATTTTAATCTTGACATTCTTTTGTCCCTCTGCAGTACCTTAAACCCTCTTATCTTCCAAAGGAGTCCACTTTCTTTACTGTATTTAATGATACTTGTAAGAAGATGAATAATCATGATGGAATTTAAAAAGATCAGCAAATACTATATCCACTGTGTTGATTATCAAGCAGTGGTCCCAGGTTGTATCTTCTGGACTGGACCACTTAAAACTATTTTTAAAGACATTTTTGTTTTGTTTTTATGCCTATACAGGAAGGTTGTGAAATACAGCTCCTTCAAGCATTCGGTAAAATTTGATTTTTCTGTGTTTATTACACTGCAATTCACAAGGTTCTCCACCCATGACTCTTGAGTTTGAAGCCTGATACAAACAGCATTACATTAAAGTCTTCATTTCAATTAATCTTTATATTTCAAGTAGTGGATTATATACTTTTTTTTCTCTTCTGAAACATTGGAGTAATACTTTGGAGTAAATACTTCCAGCAGATCAGAGTAGATGATTTTCTCTTAAAATCTTTCCTGTGTTGTTCTCTATCACCARGGTAGGTCAGCTCCAATGCCCTATATAATCTTCATGCAAAGTCATTAAAAACAAACACCRTTTTCTCAGTAGTTGTGTTTTGATGTGTGGGTTTACTAGTCTCTCTGTTCTTTGCTTATGAATTTGTTGTGTTTTGCTATAAACACAACAGTATATTATTATTTATTAAAAAAATCAATGGCCTATTATCATGAGGTCTTGTTTTGGTGTAATAGCAATTTTTTTTTAAGAGAGGATTGTTTATAAGTTAAAATAAGAAATTCTGGAGTCTACCACTTGTTCTCTAACAGCTTATTCACTACCCCTGTGCAAGTCACTCAAACTTTCTGTAACTTTCTTCTCTGAAAATTGTGGATAATAATGAATTTAATACTTTTATATCTCACAGAGTGATGGAAAGCAAAACTTRCTGCTTGATGATCCTCAAAGAGAAGGCAGTAGAGCAAAGAAAGTATGTGTGTGTGCGTGCCCGCACGCCATGTRTATATGTATGGCACTCCAGACTCTGTAGAGTCACAGACTTGTAGATTAATTTTATGTTGGAAGGTGCCTTGAGGTCACCTGTCTAAGCCCCTGCTCAGAGCAGAGCTTAGCTAGACCAGGAGGCTTTTGGTCTTGTCCAGTTGAGTTTTGAGTATCTCCAATGATTGAGATTTCACAAACTCTCTGTCCTAGGGTTTGGCCACCCGTTGAGGGAAAAAGCTTTTCCTTATATCTGATTGGAATTTCTTGTGTTCCCGTGTATCCTTTGCTGCTTTTCCTGTCACTGTGCACCTCAAAGGTCCAGCACTGCCTTCTSTATATGCACCCATTAGGCAACTTCACCTTCGCTTCCTACGGCTGAACAAACCCAGTTCTCTCAGTGCCTCCTCATACATTGCATGCTGCAGTGCCCAGATCATCTTGGTGTCCCTCACTGGACTTGCTCCAACCCGTCAGTGTCTGTCATGTCCTGGGGAGCCTAAAGCAGAGTGTCCTCCAGGGCTCRGATGTGGGTTCAGAAGCACCAAACTGGGATGAAGAATTGCTTCCCTTGAGAAATTCATAGGGAGCACAGGCACAGCTACTCTCTCCTCCTTTTCACCTCTTGTAGAGCCTTGCCTCTCTCCAAAACCACTGAAGAGGTCTTAAACACTCCAGGATTGGAACTATACTAATTTAATGATCTTTTGCCCTAACAATCCTGCAGTGTGGTCAGGAATCCCAACAATTTGCTCTGGAGCAAAGGTATGATGGAATTTTTTCCCGTTACCTGGTATAGAACAGTCTCTCTGCGGAGCAATTTTTATCATGTTCCTACAGCTGGTATTCAGTGCGTCCATGTATTTTTTGCCACAGAAATAAAAATTTCTCATTCTTCTCTGTTGTGTAACTTTTACTGTTGTTACTAAGATTACAAAGCTCGCTAGCAAAGACGAGCATTGAGCGTGGTTTGGCAGGAGGCAGAGCGTGCCATTCAGCTCCACCTACCACTCCTCTAGGCAAAACGGTTTGGGAGAAGCACCAATGAAATTACTTGGTGCTGATAAACACCAATGGCAATTATGCAGAAACTGAAAGTGATAAAAAATGAGAAAATATAAAGGTTTATTTACTGAAATACGTAAGWATTCTAACAAGAAGTGTGATGAAGAGCTGGTGTGTCGATTGTAACCTAGCTAGTGGTGCAAAAGAGGAGGGCACTACTCCAGGGTCTGATGTGCCCAACTCAGCATAAGGAAATAAAGCCTGATACTAAGCCACTTGTCCAACAGCTGGGTTAAATGTGAGCCTAATGTAATGGGATGTGTTTTCTTTTTGATCATTCAACACAACTGATTTTTAACCGGTTTTAAAATCTGCACATTTATACAAATAAGGCTTTTCTCAATTCAGTTAGATTAGTAACTATATGGCTAAAATTCTTACTTTTTTGGTGTCTCTGGTTGTGCTGTGCTTCAGTAGAAAAGCTATTTYCATAGAAGGGGCAGCAGTCTGTTCTTAAAAGTACATAAGCAATCTCTTATACTTGACTAACATTTAAAGTTGTCTCATGGAATCTGGTTCTTGCCTTGCTCTTAGCCATTTGAACTTTGCTGTTGTCAGTAAATGCTATAAAAAATGACAAGGAGATTTTCATTTATACGCAAGTGAACTTTGAGCTCTTCTGAGACAATGGTCACAAGCAAAAGCTGAACATTTCCAAATTGTTGTTGTTATTTTGGAGAGCGGAGATGTCTGACCACTAAGAGCACTTGMTGTTTAGCACATCCAGCAAGATTCCTAAAATAAATAAGCATTTCTGCAATACTTCAGAATTACCCTAAAGTGCCTGGTGTCTAGGGTGTTTCTTAAGTTTCACATTTGTTTACTCGTTAGTATATTTTGGACAACAACATGTTTGAATGTAGTTGCTGTTTGGCAGTGTTCTACTTACAAAGATGTTCAGTGCTTCCTCCTTAGTAAACTCCCTGACTGCTGCCTTCTGCTATACAGACTGCTAAAATAGTCCCATAGGCAAAAGCAGGATAAGTGAGTTGTGGCTTAACCTTTGAACCCCAGTAGAATGTTTTTCCRTGTTAAATAGAATACAGAAGTCTAAATGATATACCACTTGTTTTCTCTATATCTGCATTCATCTGTAATGCATTGTGTGGTTTTATATTATTTACATTTTATGCATTTAAAAAAAATTACAATGAATTTTTTATTTTCATTGCAGTTATTTTCTTACGTAAAGTAAAAGATATCAGATGAAGAAACGGGTATTCTGCAACTGCCTAAATGAGCAYTGATTTAAGGTTTTAGGTCAAATTCTAGTCTTCATTATATATTTGTAAGAAATTACTTTTATAGTGCATGTGACGTTCTCAATATTGACAACTGACATATTGAGAATTCTCAATAGTGTAGGAGCTAAGATCCAGTAGGAGCTATATTCAGAGACCTCMGATATTAAATTTGTAATAATGTTGCCTTCTTGATTCCATGACATGCTATATAGAAGCTTTATCAAAAAGCAAATGCCATGTTTCCAATTCTTTAAGGACTGTCTTTTGGTATTTGGAATTTCTTTTGTCTAAATGATCATCCAAAGCAATAATAAAAAAGGTTAGTAACTGGCTTTCTGTTTAGAAACCATATACCAGTTTTGCAAATGGGAAAATAATTTTTATTAGGTAGRCTGTAGCTTTCACTGTAGATGAATGAAGGTACTATTTAAATGAATAAAAATGAAAACAGCTGCTTAGGCATACTGTGTTTTATTCTTAAATTTTTTATATCTATAAAATAGCACTATAGTATTTGAGCCAAAATTTAATTTAAGAACAAAATCTTTTTTTTTTAACTTTAAATAGGAGTAACRAAAACTATAAGGTAAAATCTCAGACCTACTCAAGCTGTTGTTACAACCCCTATTGTATTCAGAGTGCCAGGATTTCACCGTTAGCCTTACTGAGCCTCAGAAGTATGTTCTTGTCTAGCGGTGTCRTATGCGGATGCAGTTAGCCCCGTGTCCCTTGGAGTCCTCCCTGAACGCTGCTAAGGGGCGCTGGCAGGGCGCCTGGAGGACGTGCATCCTTCCGCCTCCGCACCTAGGCAAGCGCTCATCGTGGTTTCTGTAATTATGCCGAGCGTATACTTTGATAGAAAACCCTTCAAATAACAAAACTCTTTCAAAATCGTTCCCTTGGACAGTACTGTTTGTAGTTCAKAACATACATACCGCATATTAGCGCGTAGTCAGTGCTTTGGGGAGTCTCGTGTTACTCTTCTGTATAAAGGGCTTCAGGTGGGTAAAGCCCGGTGGGTGTTCGATAGGTGGGTAGGAGTCTTTCATGTGAGACGTGCTGGTAGCACTAAGTGCAAGAATGCTGTAATGAAATTTGGAAGGATTTTGCTCTGTTATGACTTGGTTAGAATAAGCACTTATTAAAAGGCCAGCAAGGACAAAAACAAGAATRTCCCTTCATATAGATAAAGAAATTTATCTTTTTTTTCATATTATTAAATATATTTCAGACTGTGTGCAAGGTGCTCTGTCTAATGAAAAATATCATGCCTCGTCAAAACTTCTTCCCACCCAGATTTGAGGGTGGCAGATTCGTTAGGTTTGTGGAATCTCTTGTTCAAATATAGATATACTATGGAATATGGGAAATTGTTAGGTCTGAACAATAAATGCAACAGTTTCGCTGTTTGAATGTTGACATCTTTTCATTCTGAAATAACTGTTTAATTTTGCCACCCTTGGTTGTAATATTGCTTGGACTCGTCTTTGMTAGCGAGCCTTTAATAGGTGGTTAGGCTTTTACACAACTGGAAAACTTTTCGACTTGAATAGCTGGTGGGGTTTAGCAAAGGTCAGCAAGCATATCCTCTGGTTATTTTTTTGTTTATAGATGTTACCTGATAAGCCTTATCCATAAGCACCAGCCTAAGCACCAAAGGATACGCAGGTTGTTAGTGACCAAATTGCCAAAGGAGGGGGGAAAAATAGCCATATAATTATCCTGACAAAGCAGATTCAGTCCAGTAAAGCTCACGCTTAAGCCAGTTACTGTTATGGATGAACATTTCATCATATGGTATCCAGGTAGTTTGCTGTACTGAGACTTCTGTATAGGTTTTGCGGTATTCTTTAATATCGGATATGTCAGCTTTGGTTTTTCACAGTTGTATTTCTGAGTACATACACAGTCATCATAAACTGCAGTTTAAACATATGTGGACAATATAAAATATCAAAATAATGAAACTGAACTGAGCCACAGGAACATCCAAAATCCTATATTAAAAAGCCACACTGATTTTGTCTTTCTTTAGCTCTGCAGTCACAGCATTAACAAAGCAGTTCAGATCCCTCAAGTGGTGTGATTCTGGGCAGGGTTTCTGTGGCTGTACTCAGCCAATTTATATGGAATTTGGCAGATGAAARAATGTACTGGGTAAGACAGTACTGTAGCTTCTATATGCAATATTTAATGCCCTTATTAAGAAATGCAGCAAAAAATCATTCATTTATTTTTCTGCAGTAATTAAAAGATAATTAACTCTTTTAAATGGAAAAATGATTTAAGTAAACGACAAAAAGCAAACCTCTTTCTCTACCTCTCAGAAATACTGTGATATAAAAAATTAACTATTTCTTTAAAAAGAAATCAAATTAACAAACTGATTATTATATTGCCACAGTGACAGTATTAGAAATACATGTGTTGAAATATATAAGAAATATAAAGTTAGAAAAGCAATAGAAAAATACAAGCTAAAAAAGAATAGTTTTCCTATTGTCTGTCTTGGTTTTTTTAAACAAAAAATATGAATTGGAGTATGTTCAAAAAACAGATCTTTCACTTAGTCTGCTTCCAAAATACCTCTACATTGAATATGTTTTATATTATTTTAAATTAACCACATCCACCTAGTAATGTCAATGTTCAGACTTAAGTAAAGAAAGACCTTTGCATGACCTGAAAACAGTGGCAAAACAAGAAAATTAGATCTTGTAAGGAACAGAATGGTTAATACTTTGAAGAAAATTGACTCAGTACTGACCACCTCCTTCAAAAAGAATGTAACTGAACAAAAGGAGGAAAAGTGAGAGAAAAAGACTGAGATTGAATATTTTAGAAAGGGAATCAATAATAAGTGTTTGTTGTGATTAAAGACCTAATAATGTGAAAAAAGACTGTATGTCTTTGTCTTCAGAATATTTAGTCATAATTAATTACTGCATTTTTAAAAGGCTGTGGAGATGCACACCTCAAGGCTTACATTAATCTCTACTATTAGGGATAGATAGTGATCAAATATGGAGTAGATTACCTGTGTATGTACGATATAAGATTTTTGCAGCATTTTCTGGAGCATCTCATAGCATTTTCTGGAGCATCTTCAGGAACAAGATACAGAGTCAACTAGAAATTTGTATAGATATAGTATTGAATTTACTTCTGTTTTTAATAAGCTCACATAAATCAGTGGCTCACTACTGTGTCCAAACCAAAACTATCAATCTGTGAACAGTTTTCAGCATACACAGCTTTATATCCCTTGCTCATAAAAATAAATCTGTTCAGCTGGGTAATTTTAGATGCAGCCTTCCTGTTTCATGCCTAAGGAATATATTCTTACTGTCTTGGAACCTTACAACTCCAAATGATCCATTTAGAAATGAGTTCTGTATTTTTTGTATTTAGTAACTCAGTACAATCCACCAGAACCCTATCATGGGCATGAATATTTTGAAGCTTTTACCCCTCTTGATGTTAAGTTCCTCAGTGGTGAAATCAGTGGGTATTTAGTTTTTAACTCGCGTTGTAAAATGCCACGTGCTTTTTGTTGTAGTAGGAAATWATAACAGYGTATTGTTGCTCTCTAGAAAAGAARAAAGTAAAGAAACTCTCAACTCTTCACATTTTAGAGTTGCCATTTTGTCTTTGGTCAGCACCACATACTGGGGACTAGACTGGCTGAAGCAGGTAAACAGTTAAGGTCCACCAGTCTTCTGCTTGACAGACCTGGATAGAAAACCAACCTTTCAGTGCTGCCAACTCTTGGAGGCTTATAGCTCATATCACCCTACCTACCTACAGAAGGCTCTTAAGTTAATTCGCTCCCTTCTGTAGTTAGTGGAAACAGAGAGTTACAAATCCAGGTGGAAATGYAGGTCTTACTGATTTGCCTGCTGAAGGCACCTATTGCTTCTGTTAACTGTAGAGGCATTTTGGGATAATTCGAGTGTGATGCAGCTCCCAACTTTTAGATACCTRTAGATATCTGTAGAGTGTAATTTTTGTGGAATTTATTGAACAGTACTTGAAGATGAGATGAATCATGCCTAAAAATGTTCATATGTCCCCATTCACTGTTAGGTGAGTTCATATGACTAGCTCGTGAGTAAATGTCTCCATTTACTATGTAAGTGAATACTTAGGACATCAACAATTCTGTGATGAGGGCACTGTTCTATATTCCTCYTAAAAGCTTCTCTGCTTGGGCTAAACTGTTAAGATCCACTGRCTCAAAAGAAAGAACATCATGAATGTTAACATCAGAAAATAAGAATATGACTCTGTATGCAGGTGTCTTAGTTAATCAGCCRTATAGCTAAGGAACACCTGAGTTTCTGGGTTGTAAATCCTGAGTGGAAAGGTATGGCAAAGACTGRAAGCCAGAATTACCACTGCAGGTAAAATCCCTAAAACTAAGCCTTCTGCCTAATCTTTCTTTGACCTATGGAATATTTATACAAAATGGGAAGCAGGAATGGTTGAAGGTTACCTGCAGCCCCTCCTAGAATACCCTACAGGCTTCACATACCTTATCAGCTGGGTTGAACCTAGTTGACCCTTCGGCAGAAGAGGGGTTTGAGCACAGCTCTCATCGCACATTTCTGAGCATATTTCTAAATAGCTGAAAGGCAGAGAGGAATCTCTGGAACAACAATCACCATTTCCTTCAGCAATGTTTTGAGAGAGAGTCTTCGTATCTGCACAGCTTTTGAAAGAAAGGGGTATTGGACTTAGTTGCAAAGGTTGAGTGAGAAGCCTCTGTGCCTGGACAGGGTTCCTGTACTTTGCAGAGCACAGGTTGGAATTTAAGGCAGAATGTTTCCTATTCCCTCCCTTGGGTGATTTCACATGTAGTATATCTGTTGTGAATCCCTTCTTTTGCGACATCCAGCTCTTCTCAGCATTAGACATACCTGCAGCCTAATCTGGTACTGTAGATTCTAAGTGGGAAGAGGACAAATGTGCATATCCTTTCATTTATTTAGTGCTGCATTTGGCTGAACTTTCCCAYTCCTATTCCTGTAGCACCAGACATTTTGGACCACAGTGACATATGTTATGTCAGCTCAGAGAAGCATTCCAATTTCAGCTGAAAGACTCAAGGTTTTTWAAAAAATTGGAAGCAGATTATACATATGTGCAAATTACTTTTTCACAGCACAAAAGACAACTTCTTAGCCTCTGTACCTTCCTCGTTCTTTTCATTATTTAGTATGTGGCTTGTATAGGATCTGATTCATCTCTCAGGATTATAGTCTACCCTGAAAGTATAAGAAAGAGGACATTATATGCTATAGGATATTGTTGATGCTATAGCTAAAACAACCCCTCCCCCCMMAAAAAAAGGAAAAAATAAAACCAGACACTTCCAAGATATCTTGGCAAAACAATAACACAATTTTATTCAGCTCAATCTAGAATATGCTGAATAGTAAGACTTTATGTGGAACTTTTTTGTTTGAACAATCCAAATATGCTTTGGTTAAAAAAAGATGAACTGATTTGCCAGCTGAGAACAAGCAGCTGATGAGCAGTAACACTACACAGCAGAACAGAAAATAAGTAGGAATCCCCTAGATGGAAACAGAATTAAACCAGACACTGGARATAGCGCCTTAGTTTATATTTTGTGCTGGTTTGTGACCTTTATTGAATCTGAATGAATTGACTAATGAAGTAGCATGTCAGCTCTAAATGTTGTCCTTGTGCTTTTTTTCCTTAGCCAGTTTCCCACATGAGTGAGCATGTTTTCATAAGGAGACGTCAGTGTGGAATTCATTAATGCTAATTTTTATCATAGTAAAAATGTGCATGCTACTGCCATGTGAATGTTAAAAGTGAATGCTTTCCTTCGTAGCTGGAATGATTCAAACAATAATAAGGGAACCAAAGGTAACACTGAAGATGAAGCTAGAAGTTTCAGCTCTATGAGCAATTGAATCATGCAAATTTTAAGCTACATTTTTTATAACAAGCTTTTTTWAAAAAATGCAGAATTATACTGATACTTCGGCATGTAAAATAATATGTAACTCTGCAATTTAGGCAGACATTATCCCCACAAGTCATGTAATCTCATAAATATCTCTGATGTCTTTATTGCACTTTTCTTTGAAGCATCTAGATTAGCTACTGCCAGCAGTGAAGTATTGGACTAAATGAAACCCAAGAGCAACCCTATTTGGTGATTTTGAACAAGATTCATCTTTATTTTTTGATTTTTGTTGTATATGAAGAGCAATAATATATATTATATGTAATAAGAAAAAAAAAGATTGTTATTTATAGTACAATAGCACCTTGGTGAAAGACAATATAGCTGCTATATATAAAAAGCAAAAGAATTGGATTCTCTCTAGAAGTGTTTGTATTTTGTGTTCATTTCCTCATTTTATTAGAAATCATCATAATTATATTATGCCAGGCGCCAACAGAAGCCAAATGGCTCCGCTGCTGGTGGCTGACTGGGTCGTGCAGTGCTGCTTGCCCAGGAGAGCCATGTGCCTGGCTCGGCTTGTGCCTGGAGCTGGTGGCCTTCAAGGTCTGCCCTCWGCGTGAGGCTCCCTGTCCCGAACACACCGCCTTCAGCAAGGGCATGCAGCACGTGCAGGGCTTGATCCTTCTGAAGCTCAAGCATGTTGCTTTGCATGATAGAACTTGGAAAAAAAGAGGTCTTCATCTGTTGGCACTAATTACAGGCTGCATAGATCTTGTAACTATAGTTTACTGTGAGCCATCCCTGAACCATCRTGTTGTGCTAGCAAGTGTTACGATGCTGTACAGAAAAAAAGTCATTTTCCTTACTGCTTAGAGATCTATCAGGACAAAAATTTTAGTATTCATAACACAGACCATATGACYTACTCGGCCATACTGAAAGACACCGTTGACTGTCCAGTGGGTTTTAACTGTGATGTGCTGTATTGCCTCCTGGAGTGATACTTTGCAAGATTCCCTCTTCTGTACTGCAGAAAAATAAGCTTTATTCAGACTAAACATATCTTGCTGTGATGGACATTCAGAAAACTATAAAAGCTGATTTAACTTAAATACCTCTAAATAATGCATGTACAGTAAGACTTAAACATTTGCTGTGTGCAACTAATCAAGTAATTCCTGTTTTTTCTGTCTAAAGAACAATGATAAAATGTTGGCCTGTGACTCAGACTAGAGGACACATGAGTCAACAGCATGCCACAAGACTATTCCGTTGTCAAATCAATTATATCATTTGTGTTAGCAGACTTGCTAAAGTGCAAGTAATTACCTCACATTGTACTTTATAGAATTAGGTCAAAACTTTATTTACAAAACTGAGCCATCCTACTTTACTGTGACGTTAGTTCGCTCAATAGTGTTACAGCGTTACCTGAACTTCTGTCTTGGTGAGAATTSTTGCACACATCACTGCTTTCTAAAAGAACCTGTGAATAATAAAAAAATGTATTCTTAAGCAAACAAGTCACTTAAAAACACATGTAATGTGAAAATTAAAAATACTCTTATCAAGAATCATCTGAGTTTATTCACATAGATAGACACACACGTCTCTCAATTTGGATGGCCTGGCCACTAGCAGAAATGCATTTGTAGCTGTGTTCACGTTCTTCCTGTCTGATAGAAACCTGTTAAAGTGAGTGTGTGTCCCCCCACCCTCCCCCCCCCCGGGAAGTACGTCTGTGTAAAAAGGTCTCTTGGAACTTCRTAGTAGCTCAGATGTGTTTGTTCAAGATGTTGTTATAGTTCCTAAAACTAAGCTGATAAATAAAGAGACCCGAGTAGGCAGAGATCTATTAAAATAGATTCAGTTCACCATTTTGCACTAGAACGACTGCAATGGGTGCCTTGTGGAACAACTGTCACTTCACAATYTAAATGTGGTTGTTTGCAGATACGAGTCCAGTGTGTTTCTGGGAAGGCAGCAGCAGAACCATTCCTGTAATTCTCTTGCACAATTTTTCCTTTTCTGTCCTAGGCTCTGTGTCCTTGCAGAGTATATGAGGCAACAAGCACCCTACAGTGAAGTGCATGTGCTTTGGGTTTAGTTTCTCAAGAAGAGGGGAAATGAGTCAGTCTTTGCCAAATCTGAACTGATTCCAGTTTTACTAGCTGTGATGCTTGGTCTATAAAACTGGCTCTTGTATCTACCTCAGAAGTCTTTTGAATCAAATATGCGGATAAAACTGAAGCCATCTCTTGAGAACAAGCTGAAGACTGCCATCCCAAACCGTGAATAAATTGCTTAGCCAGTACCATCCTTTTAGATTTTCTGAGCAGCTGCTTAGATCTACAGTAATTACATACCTCTGCAATAGACTGCTGCCTCGGTATGTTGAAAGGGGGGAGAGGGGAATCTAAATTCAGTTCATTTACCTTCAGTGGCTATTCCACAGCTGAGATGCTAAGCCATGCCTCGTCTTTGTGTCTCTGTTTAATGTATAATTAAGGTTTCTTAATTGCATTTTAATACCACCTGGTTTTTCTTCTGCATGCTCCCTCTCAGTACACTTTATTCATTCTCAAGATGAATGGATATTTTTATTCTCTGCATCTTTGCAAATAGGTCATTTTCAGTTCTTTGTTTTTTAAATATAAAACTTACTTTAAATGACAAGAAAGCCTCAGTTTTGCAGCAGTATCCTTACAATATCTATCTGATATTTTTATGGTAGATTTTTTTCTGTCTGTGCAATTTACATGGCTTGAGAGTCATTATACTACAACAACATTATTTCTTTATAATTTATACCTAAAGAGAAAACTTTAGAAGAAAAAAAATCACAAATTCCTAACATTAGATGACATTTCATCTAAGGATTAAAAAGCTTAGCTTGAAAATTGTTTGCTTCTGCACAACTTCCTGCCACCAAGAAACTTTGCAGTAAAAAGGTGAAAAAAGGTGAAAAAATTTATAGAGACAGTCTTGACTTGGAGTCAAGAGTTTGAGTAAAAATCTGGCAAAAATCCTCCTTTAGAGTCTTCATTCCTCACTGCCCAGGAACAACACATAGATTAATCAATTCTTATTATTTATATATGCAGTATCTGTGCAGTTCTGTTGACTTCAGTGGAATTATTTTTGATGAAGAGTGGAAAAAGTGTCCTGGATGCAAAGAGCCCGTTGTGTGAATTGATGGCTTTTTGTGCTAGAATTCAAATGAGAGCTTTTCAACTCTGCACAAACTTTTGAAAACAGAATATTTTCAGCAGAGTATCTTCTGCAGAGGAGTGCTGAATTCTGGTAAGTGGACCTTCTTTCCAGGAAATGTGAGGGCAAGAATATTGGTAGCAAGCAACAGGACCAAAAGCCTTGTTTCTTATTATTAAAATTGATAGGAAGGTAGAACCTCTGTTGCTTTGCTTTGTGTTTAGAGATAACTAGTTGTGGAAATGGAGTATTGGAATAGAATTAGCCAGAGGACAGAGTAATTCATAAACAGTTAGAACTGAAAGAATTACAGCTGCAGCATGAAAAGCTCCTGGAAAAAACTCCGTGAATCTATGTTCCTTTTGCAAGAGTAAGCTTGACTAGACTTTTTTAGACCCAGATTCAGCAGAGGACTTCAGCACCTACTGGTTGGGAACTGTAGTCTTGGCATTTTAGATGTTTGATCCCAAGAGTGGATTCTGAAGACCAGAGTTGGGCATCAATACTCTCTCCAAGAACCATAAGGAGAGTAAACTATTCGTGCACTGATTATTTAAATCTCTAAAATGTGAAGGACAAAGTAGGGTATTGCATACACCTAAGCAAGGGACTTTGATTCTCCTCTACCTAGTTTCTGGATCATGATGCAGTTTGTTTCGGGTCTTGAGTTGCCCTCTGCTATAGCCACAATGGGCATGAATAAAATGTGTGTCTGAGAAATTTTCAAAGCATCAGGCTAATGCTTCCAGGCTTAGGGTGCTGCTTAGCAGGGGTTTGAGAATCACAGTTACAGATTTTTGCATCTAAAGAGCACTACACTGAAGAAAATATGATCCTTTGTTCAGATTTGGCTCAAATAGTACCATATATATACAAAGGGAATAAGAACTGGTATGTTGTTTCGTAGAGTTATTTTACAGTGTGAGAAATACTCTTCCTCTGATTTTACCAGGTAGAAAAGGGAACAAAAGAGGAAAAGTGAAGTGATGTTAGCGTGAATCAGTTAGGGAACTGATACCTGTTAGCTTCATTAATAGCTGCTGTGTTTTGCTCGCTAATGCATGATTTTACATCTTGCTATCTGGCTCAGAAATTCTCTTCAAGTAGTCATTCCTTTTCTGGCACCTGAAGGAAAGTCCTCTGTCTTTGTTACTCATTTCTCAGTTATCTTTCTGTTCTTGTTCTTAAGAAATCAAGATTTTATAAAAGGCATTCAGTTTAAGATGTTATTTAACATGGTAAGTACTCTCCAAAAGAAAAGATTGTAGTGTGACTAAACCACTGGATGATGTCATGCTGTGTGACCATAAATGGTTCAAATCCAAGGATATGGCTTTTTTGAGAGTTTGACTGTTCAGAAATTACAAAGCAACAAATCAGCCAAGCATTTTAGTAAGCTTTCAGCAAGTTATTTCCTCTCTGCTGATATGTACAGTAATCTTAATAAGCATTCCTGGTGCAACAGACCATGAACGGAAGTTCATAATATTAACTTGTTCCATGTCATCTAAATCACCATCCTTCTGCCAGGAGCACATTGCAAAAGTAATCTTGTAGTTGAAGACAAAGAGCGATGGTTGAGTCATACATGGGTCACTACAGAAATATTTTAAAGAATGTTACTGACTAATGGCTACTGTGCAGAACACCTGGATTTGAAAGTCATTATTTCTACCAGAAACCACTGTAGGAAAGTAACTCAGTATGAGGCTTGCAGAAGAGGTTAGAAGTTAACGAATTAGAAAGATGACTTACTAGAGCTTATACATACTTTGTTTCTTTTAATACACCACTTTCCACCCCTGCAAAATAGCTTCTAATGGTTTCTTGAGTGACCCACAAGTCCTTACTCTAGAGACTACTTTTAACATTATTTTTTGATAGGTGAAGTGCATCCATATGTCTGTTTTATTGAATGTTCCCAATACTCTTTGGAAAACTGTGCTTATGTTGACACTAATGTTATTTTGGCTTTCAGTTTCTTCACTTAAAACTTTCAAAAGATCAGTGCAGACAGATTTAGGATTAAATTATGGTTTTGATCACAGTGTTATATGTATGGAGTAAACAAATTTAATATTTTGGTGGATGCCTGAAAAGAATGGATTAAAAAATTCTAGTTTTTGTGTTACCCTGTTAATATTGTGTCCTAAATCATATTTGGAATCAGTGATGATCTCAGCAAAAAACAAGAAAAAAAATTGCTCCTGAATATAACAGCTTACTCTCGTGCCATGTTGTATTCTAAGAAGAAATTTAAATTGAAGTTTGGTATGTATTTTGGCAAATTTTGGTAGATAATTTGCCTAGGAAACTATCATGAAATATAAGTATGAATTATGATGAAAAATTGAGAAAGAAATAAAGCAAGCAGTTTGTTGGACAGAGTGGTGAGAAAGTTGGTAGAAAGTTTGAAAGTGGGAGCACAATTTCACTGTGAGCACTCTTATGAGACACTTTGGTCTCTGAAGTGTCCAGCATTAACTTAGTGTACAATCTTCTTTTCTCTTCCTTTTTACTGGTCTTTCAAATCCCAGTTATATTTTATTCTGTCTAAAGTTATGTCCACAGCCATGCAGGAATGTGTCTGGAACAGGTTGCCCAGACAAACTATGGAGATATTCAAAAGCTGTCTGGACAGGGTCCTGAGTGACATGCTCTAGGTGACTCTGCTTGAGCAGAGAGGTTGGACTGGATGATCTCCAGAGGTCCCGTCCAACCTCAACCATTCTGTGATACCCTGCATAGCTACAGTTAGACTTGCCAGGGCAGCAGAGGTGATACAGCTGTGACAGCACTGTGTTGAGCCTTACTGAGGGRCAGGACTTGCAGCTGAAGACCAGCTCTGTGCTACTGCAGGCTGGAGCTCTGGGAAATTTGGAGGTAGCCCTTGCACTGCTCCACGCACCAGCCTGCCCACATCTAGCCTCAGTCTCCCTGTGCTGCATGTGCTGAGCAGGACCTTCTCTGTGGACCTGCGGCACACTACAGTTGGGAACAGAAATCTCAGCCCCTCTGTGAGTTTTGGGAAGAAACAGACTGTCCAGGACAGTCATTCCTCCATCTCAAACATCTGCTTCAGGATGGGATACCAGAGAGGTGGTACCTCACTCTATTAACTGCAGAGAGAGAGAGAAGGGCTAGTCCAGACTAGATGTCTGACTATTAAATAGCTAAAGATGAATCATATTTGTTCTATGTTACCATTTAATTCATCCCCAGTAARTGAAGAAGGGAAGACCCATGAGGCTGAGAGAGTCAGGAGTCCCTCAGCTTTGTTCTTCAGGTTGTTCTTTTTTTTAATTTTAACTTTCCTTTTCCAATATCTGTAGTATTAATTCTCAGACAAGTCAAAATGACATCTGGGAGTCCTTTAAGAGATTAAAAGCTGAAAGACAATGAAAGGAATAAGTGTATGATAGTGAAAAGGGGAAGGGGAAATAGGATCTCAGTAAGACCTGGGGGTAGCCAGTGTCCCACGGTGGTGGTGGAGCAGAGTTGGACAGCCGGCACAGCAGTCTGTGTGCTTCCACAGCCCTCTGTGGAATTCATCATTTCAGAAGTTSAGACACGGGTATCTTTTTTTGCATCTGCAGTATGTGCTTCCAATTTCAAAACTGTCCTAAAGAGATTCTGAAGGGAACTAGAAATTTATACCCTTGCAGATAATACATCCACATGGAGTTCTTGTTTTTTATTATTAATAGAGAAGTAGAAGATGAGAAAGAGAGAAWATGGGGACAGAAGCAAATAGCTAACAACTGGAATAAAGTTGATTTAGCGACATACTGCYTTTTTGCTGTAACTCTTATTCCACCTACCTGTCATTCCACTGGTTTATAAATGCAGTATTTTCTTTCAGGATAATGTGAAATGAGAGCTACAATACATTGGGAGGACAGGGAAAGGGGAGAAACAAACCAACTGATGAAACTTGTGCTAACAGTCTTATACATCTGTTTTTGTACAGTTGAATCTATGAAGTTGTAAAATGATTGTCTTTAAGAAAATCAGAGATTTTATATCTATAGGTATTGGTAAAGATCCTACCCTATTGGGAATTCCTAAGAATTTTCTGAGACTCATCATAACGTTTAAAAATATCTTATTKTTACAACAAAACAACAAAATTTTGTTATAGTATAGCGTGCTGAAGCTATACTGAAACCTGGTAATGTAAAAACACCATGCAGATACTTTGCTGCAAAGACATTCATGTGGAAATCAGAGGTTATGCACACAGAGCAGCAGATTAGCTGTGAAATTTGATCTTATCCATTTTCTAAAGGTATGTGTAGAATTAGAATTTCCAAAGAGAGTAAATTTAACATTTGCATGGTCGAGAATGCAACTTCATAAAAATGCTATTTTTACAAATTGCTTTTAAATGATGTTTTCAAATGCAGATGCTACTGAATGATCTACTCATACAGCACCTCAGCAGGAACATATTAGACAGCCCAGGAGGTGCATACTTGAACTGCTTTCATTTTATGGAGGGAAGGGCAGCGTTATTCTAATTGACCTTCAGTGCATAAAATACAAGAAGCTTTTTGACCATCTAATATATTTCCAGGAACAAGGGAAAGAGAAGAATATTTTAAGAGGCTATGTATTTTRCTAATACATTGGCTTTCTGTTGCATCTAACATTTTTAGGGTAGCTTTAATATCAGAGTAAGGAGCTATATTGGTCTCTATATTCTTTTATCACTTGTTAGCTGTTCATTCTTGCAGAGAAAAGTTATTCGCACTGCTGTAATATAAAGGAAGTTCCATTGATTTTTCTGAATATCTCTTTAGCTTCTAATGCACTTAGCAGGAGAGGACATAGGGGCCCTTAACAAACCTGGTTCTGTTCCAGAAATGCCTGTTGAAACCCTTGTTCTCAAAACCCAGTGTCTGCTACAGCACTGCAGTATGTGAAGCACTATTTTTAACAAGTMTGCTACACGTTCCGCTGCTATTTTCTGTCTTTTAATGAAAATATGGTGTAAAGGAATGTCTTATTTCACTAAAGGTATAGGTTTTTCCACAGATATTTTTGAAGGAATATAAGACAGTGTAATAAATGGAAGACTGTTACTGAATAACAGTACCTTTTATTATCCAAATTTAGATTGTTTTTAAAATAAAGTGTGTAACATCTGTAAAGAATTAAAGAAAGCAAGCAATGTTTACTCTTTCCCTCTTGAGATTTTCAAATAAAACATCTCAAAATAAAATCAGGTATCTCGTTTCCAAACACTGCTACTACTGGAAAATAAAAAAAAAAAGATTAAAAAAAAAAAGAAAGAAAAAGAAAGAACTCATTTGAGAAACAGGCTCAGTCTCTCCTTATTAGTTTTTTTTAGTTTTTTTCAGGTAAATGATAGATCATGTATCTTGGAGAAAGGACCAGCCAAAATACTTTTTTCTTCTTTAAATGCATAAAATCATTTGCAGTCAAGTGCATTTTGTGTAGTATCAGTTTTGGAATATAAAAGTAAAAATTAGCATACTGGTCAGAAAGGATCTTCCCTGTTTATGGAGACCAAAGCAAAATTGGCTCCTTCTGAAAGCAGTGGGAGCTCTGGATGCCGAAGGAATGTATCTTAAGGCACTGAGTAATGAAAGCTTTTAACTGCTGTGCCATCAAACAAGGAAAAAAACACTGTAGGAAGAATCTGCCCAGCACTAAAGTATCATCAATTTTATGTGGCTGGTTATGTCACAGGAGTAATTCAGAAGCATAACTTCTGAACTGMCCAGGTCGGCAATGTTTCAGGCACGGGAGAACGCCACGGTTCCGGTCGTTCCTGGAAGGGAAACCTTGGGCACACACAAGGTGGGACGTGAATGAGCTGCAAGACCTCTCTGCAGGCGCCTGTGGCACAGTTTAGAGTRTAGGCTGGGAAGAGGAGAAGCAGCTGACTGTTGTCGTATGCTTAGAGAAATTGGTTAAGAAAATAAGAATTTTCATGTTGGATCTGAACCGATGGCCTGTTTCTTTTGACATTGGCAGCTTTAACTTTCTTTTTTGCAGGCCTTAGATCTCAGGAAAAATAGATAGGAAAACTACATTATGTTTTTACTGAGAAGAATTTAGAAGTTAAGTAGAATGTCTAATATCATTTTTTTAACCAGAGTAGTCTTCTACAGGGTGCCAAATGCAATTCGGAAATTTCAAGTATCTTGTATTTGTTAGAATAATTTTTTTCTTCTCAGAATTAATACATACTTTCTTCTATAAATGTAGCAGTTATTGAACTATCTACAGAGTGCTCTAGGGGAAAAAAAATGGCTACAATAACATTTGCCTTAGTAAAAAGAGTGGTGTAAAATATATCCCAGGAGTGTAAGGAGAATGTTAATGTTAGACAATTAAGCTTTCAGAAGCAGTGAAATGCCTGTTGGTTGAATGGTTGAATGAGTAGTGTTAGCTCTGCCCCTTGTGCACATATGTATTCTGATATTCCTTAATGATGTGATTGCTTACAGTTTATCACTTAATATTATATGATGTCCTATATTTGTCTCTCGTAGCTCAGATCTGGCTCTATTACCACGTATGTCTAACAATCAGAGAAAATTTTAGAACCAAAATCGTCTGATTTTGGTTTTCCCATTATTTGTGCAATTTAAAGAGAGTGTGAAGTGGATTTTAAATGCTTTTGGGATCATAGTTTTGTACTCCCTTTGAATGTATCTAAATGTTAGCTGGAAAGAAAACCTAGTGGTGAAGAATCAAGATGTTTAGCACATCCTCAAACACCAATTTTCTCATAAAATTGCAACATTTACTTTTCCTAGATTTAAAATATTTAAGGATATACTTTTCAGTAGTAATGAGAAATGTKATTCTACCATAGTATCTTTGTGCTGTAAAACATGTTTTGTTTTTCCTCAGATTTCTAAGCAACTTCTCTACTAAGGCATGTGAGTACCTATAAACTTTAGGAAGGTGAGGGGAGAGGTATGCAAATATATGACTAAATGGAAAATGAGCTTTATAGASATATTTGTACAGTTTTACTGTTGGTGCAAGTCTCATTTTCACATAGGAAATAATGTATTAGACTTAATTCTTTCTTTTTGTAAGCATGTAAGCATGTTTTGTTCTGCTTTATTTTCTTTCAATTTTTATCCTTGCCTTTTTTTTTCCTTTTTCTTTCTTTCTTTTTTTTTTTTTTTTTTTGTGATAGCGAAGTCTCCCAGGCCCAGATCAGCAAAAGTATTTAGCTATCTACCTCCTATCTGGTAGGAGGTATGTCATTTTGAAATCAGAGCATGTACCTTTGCCTTTTCACATCGCTCTTTAGAGCATCCTTCAAATTGGTCACCTAGGCCACTGAACTGTGTGACTGGTGGCGTTAATAAATTATTTCCTATCTTGGTTTGCAATTCTTCCATTTTCCTTTCACTAATTAGTTGTCTTGCATCTTCTCTTTTTCTGCATCCTACCGTTGCCAGTTGGAAAAATACTACTGCTGAAAGCTTTCTTATTCTAGCATCGAAATGCTGTGAAATACACAGCGCTCTATAGGTAGCGTAAAAGACCGTGGGCTTTCAGAAGCGCTAAGAGATGATTTTACTTGGCTSCTGTGGGGTGATACTAAGTTCCCGCGGACTTGGGGAGCAGTGCGGTGGAGTTAGCGCTGCGCTCGTCCGCCGCAGCAGTGGGGAGCACTGCGTGCCGCTCGGGCGCCGCGCTTGCCAGTGATACAGGCGTATTAGAAAGGAGCCACAGGGCAAAAATCCACGAGATGTAAAAAGAGGGGGAAATTCAGGCCCTCATTTTGTTCAGATCAACAACAATATAAAAAAATTGGAAAGAGCTTGTGTTCACAGAGTATACATTTTTTTCCATGGTGCTATTCCAAGTATTTTTTTTTTTCAGTGAAAGATAGACACTAGCCATGGATTGGAAACTGAAGAGCAATTCAAATGAAAACTAAAGCATACATTTTTAAGAATMGTGCTCTCYAAACATTGTGATGAACTGCCAAAGAATGAGAACGGATCTCATCTTTTCTTGTCTTCAAGCCTATAGACCTTTTTGGAAAATGCTCTAGCAAACATAAATTAACAGGCTTAATACAGAGGTCACTGTGTGAAATGCCTTGTCCTGCAGCATGTGGAAAGTCAGGCCAGATGAACTAATGCTTCTTCTGACCTTGAGCTTCATGTGTTAAAAGATATTTTTAAAATATAATGGAATGTGTTGGTCTGTAACGACTCATGGGATCGTTCCAAACCTACAGCCACAGTGYGATAGATTTGACTGTGTGTGTGATGCTTCTGCCTTCCCACATTCATGATGCTGAAGTTCAGAATATGTAAGTCGCCTGGAAACATAAAATTATATAAAAAAAAGTAATACTGAAACTCATCTTGTGTACTCGGTTCCATGTTTACAGACATAAAAATTGTTCAGTGACATTTTTCTAACCCATTCATTGTTTCAGTAGCCTTTGGCTGCCTGGCTACTTTAAATCTGAAACTCTGAATAAATTACTTAAAAGTCCAGTATCTTTCAGTGATGTTTTTCTTGTGAATGATGTAGCAGTTGGCTGCTATCCCAAAACACATCATTTTTTCCCCCCCGTGGTGTCCTATTTTGGGCAAAAATTAATACATGGATGAATAATAGTACTAGTAATAATAATAATAATAATAAAAGCCTCTGAAAGTAGCAGAGGGTTACCGAGTATCTCTTCAGGTACTTGCTGGGGCAACAGATAATAGTTCTGCTGGATGTAGAACAAAAGCAAAAATGAGGCATTAGTAAAGCATGAAGAGAAAGAATTGATAAAAACAGGAAAAACCTCCTTGCAATGAGAAATTAATTTTGTATTATTGCCAGAATAATTGTAATTCATTAATAGATTGTGATTTATTCTCAGCACAAATTAATCAAATTAGTAGAATCRTCGTAATCTAAATTCCTCCCAACTCTTTACTGAAAAAGTTATGAATAAAATCAAAACCTGCTTTAGTCACTACTTTTGACAAAATACTCAGTAAAATATGTATGTGTATGTTATACTTTCCACACCTGCAGCTGCTGGAAAGAGAGATAAAATCTATGATCATTTCRAAGTCTATTCTTCAAATTTTAGTGTACTGATATAGGATAGGCAATATAGTAACTTTACAAGGAGCAAATCTGCGTGCATCGACATTAGCATTTCAATTCAGAGCAGGAATGTTCTTTTGAAATAAATATCCTGGTAATCCTTGATAAGTCACTTTTTAGTGCATCCTGAAAATCAGTCCCATGGGATTCATTTTTGGATGAGACTAAGCCAGAAAGTGTGGGATTACAAATGGCCTTTGAATTTGGTGACAACGGGAGCTAACACGAAGCAACCTGCCTGAACGACGTATGGTGTGGACACTGTCCTCAACTGTTTCAGTCCACCAGGCTGCTCCCATGGCACTGCACTGCACGGTTTACTAATCTAGATTTATCCTCCCCTTAATAATTTACAGAAGCGTTCAGTATTAACTGATAATTTGGGGAAGATTCTACAATGCCCACAGTTTTCTGAAGTGTTAGCTTTTGTCTTGTCTTTCCTTGATATACAGCACTCCCTTTAGTGTTGAAATATCTCCGACCAAAGAAGCTGGTTGCTCCATGCATTGACTATTCCCTTTCTGAATTAGGTCACCTGCCAGCTCGTCCTTGACAACTGATGAATGAGTACATTTCTTTTATATGTCAGTTAAGGAAAAAAGACAGATCCTTTTTTTTCCTGGTACCTTTGGTCTTTTGCTGATTAGAAAGATGCCCATAGACTRCAGTGCAGTGGAGACTACTGTATTCAATTTTCTTTAAAATTTCTCTCTTCTCTTTGTTTAATTAAAACACTGAAAATCAGAGACCTTTGTGTCTGTCATGGAACAAACAGCCAGTCTTTCTGACAATTTTTCCAAGCTTTAACCAACATTATACAATTAGAAACTTCTTAAAATGTTTTATTTTATTTTCCACGGGGCAAACGTGATTTCCACTTTCTTCACTTGTCAATTAAAACAAGAGAGTTCCTCAGCTCTTAAGTTTTCTCTCTCAAGAGCTTGGTGTTTTGATGCAGAAAGTATGTACTGGGTTTTGAATTAAATTGGCACAGAAAAACAACCGTAGCTTGCTTTAGATATTGCTGCAAAAGTAATCTGATCATTCACAAGGGCTCTCAAAGGCTATTTCATTTATGATATTCTTCAAATTTAAGCAGAAGCAATTTTTTCTTCCATATTACAATCTTAAAGTCTTTATGTTGGCCTGCCTGTACTATACTTTCATAGACATACGTAGATTTTTTCTTTTTTGATCAGATATTTCCTTTGCTCAGAAAACTATTAAATGAAACCTGTGCAAGGATATAGACACATTGGATTCATACAGATGCATATGGACCTATCTAATCCTCATACCAGCTTGTTAGCTTGGAATATCAGGAGCTTTGACCCTTAGGAGATCATGTATGCTAGGGCTGCTCAAGTGAGACGACATGGCTGATGCTTGTGCTAGCACTCTTACCGTGTTATGGCTGAGTTACCATGCTAGAAAGCAAATTGGTCTGGACAACAACAACAGCAAAAAGATAGGACAGATGGGAAAGACAAGAGGAGGATGTTGCAGAGGAAGAAAAAAGAAGAATAGAGAAGCTTAGAAGGAAAATGGAAGGAAGGTAAAAAGAAAGATATGGAGAAGTAGGAAGAGGTTAAAGGGCAAAAAAAACTAAAAGAARCAATTCTAGATAAGATATATGTATAAATTTCATGTCCTTAAGGAATGAATTGGGTTGCTGAGAACTGGAGTCTGAAAGATTTAAATTGCCCAGACTAGTTCACCAAGCTGACTAGTACTGGTGTTAAGTATTTGTGCAGAAATCTTCATATATTAAAATACCTAACATATTCCATTCCTCAACATAACTAGCTCATTATCAGACCTGTTAATAAATAAAAGAACATTAGGCAGGACATGCTCTCTTGTTGTTATTAATCCCCAAGCCATGTCGTCTTTTCAGATATCCGTGCAGTTGCTGAGAGGTTTCCATAGCGTAAGCCTGATGTGGTCTTTCTGTGCTTCTCTCATGTTAACTAATTTGTAATTTTGTTGGGGCCACTTGGCAGCTCAAGGAGCCTCCAATATGCAACTTCAGCATTCAAATAGAAATTTCAGATGCTTTTCTGTGTAGTCTGGAGGGAGTCCTTGAAAAAAAGAAAATCATTCCTAAAGTGCAGTAGTTGATATAGTTTATATAATACACAGAAGATACATAGCACAATCATCGTATCTCCCTGCTTTGTGATCCTGCCTTGTCTGTTCTTCAACTAAAGCAACACAAAGATCTGCCCTCTGGCTGTATCTTTATTATCACTGCTCTGTCTGATACCTAATACCCCCCAAAAGTGAACGTAGACCCACTCTGGCATAGGCTTCATTTGAGCTTATTAGTATAGTGTAATTAAGCGATCCAGTTTGCATACTAGCATTGCTCTGCATACTTGGCCCAAATGCACTGCTGTCCCAAAAGAAAAAGGTCTCACAGCTGTGTTTTGTAACAATTAAGGTAAAATAATGTAAGTCAATTCTAAGTTCTGTTTCTTTTCAGTCCTTACATGTATAGAAGAGGATAAAGAAGATGATGAACAGCGTTTTTTTTTTCTTTTNTTTTTTTTTTTCATTGTAGCTGCACAAGGATCCTAGAATCTGGCTCTTTATTGTTTTACTCTTCTTTGTTTACTATGATCTTATAGAAAGAGAAAATATTTACAGGTTTCCTGGTTTAAAAAGAAAAGTCTCTCTTATCTCTGTATGCTGATTTAATATGCCAAACATTGAAAAAGAAAAAAAAAAATGACTGCTGGCATTTCTTGTATGGTATAAAGCTTACTTATAGTATACTGGGTCTGTGGCACTAGAAAAATAAAACGGAATAGGAAAAGCACATATCTGGTATTTTATGAAGTGTACATCAAACTCTCAGTACAGAAAGCAGGTGAAATTACAGGCACATCCTCCTTGACAACAGTCATATTAGAGGCACTTTTATAGCTTCGTGCCATATGCACACTGATACTGACCTTAATATGCACAGATAAAGATGGAAATGTGTAGCTATTAATCCACGCCTCAGTGGCTTGCCAGATACTTTATTGTCCCATGATTTTCGCCCACTAGCTTGCTGTTTTAATTAAGTAACAACAACTGTGAAATGTAATAAATTCTGTATGAAACAACTAAGAATACTTACAAGCTTCAGACTGTATTGATTTCAGGCCAGTAGATCATAGCCATGGGGCCAATGTGCCTGACGGATAAAAAAGTAAACCTAGAACTCCGTCACGTCATTTTGGCCTGCTGTTGTGACACCCTCCTGCTCCTGGGGATGCAGAGGGAGCATTTTGATTCCGGCTGTGGCGCTGGGCTTTGCTCCGCGGATCAGCAGGCTGGGGCACTGGAGCAGTGCAGCGGCAGGCTCTCCGCTGGAGGCGAGGGCATCGCTGCTCGGCAGGCAAAGCGCGTGAGCTTTCTGGAGCGCCCACCACCATCTGCCCGCCCGGAGCTCGGGGGAGCAGCGACGCTGGATTTCTTTGTTGAAAGAAATTCTTTGTACGTGTTATGTAAGCATGTGAGTTTTGCACAATGTGATTTTGCACAACGCACAGTGTCTTTTTCAGCCATTTACATGTTCCAGCAGCACTGATTAGATCAACACAAGGGGACTCAGATAACCGACAGAGACTGTCCCAGAATGTAACAGCTTTTTCTTGCACTGAGCAGCTGGTTCAGTGCTCTAAAAGCAAGTGCTGTCTTTATGCTGAAGTGCCCTACAACGTGAAAGGTAGCCTCGGTTGCCCAGAGATTGCTTTATTGGCTGGGCTTAGCAATATGCAATATTTTGAAAGTGCTTGTTGAGTGGCATTGCATAGAATTTCATTTTAATTTAAAAAATTAAAGATATTTTCATAGCTGTCTGAGAATGCACTAATTTGAAACTACCTTGTCTCCATGTTCTGGGCCTGTGGTTTTGTTGGCTGATACAGGTGCATGAGTTCATGCATTCAGTATCACTGCCTAAAAGTGACAAATGGTATTGTCACTGCACAGAAAACACTGCCAGCAGCCAGTACATACAGATAATATTCTTGGTTGTCTACAAATACCACCATTTTATTTGGTGTTAAATAGTTGTTTGTTTGTTTTTTATCTTGCCAGCTTCTCTGTGAAACAAGGAGGAAGTTTTTGTTTAGATACAGGGAAGATAAAGAGGGGGAGTGCAGGAAACCTGTCCTCAGGGACAGCGATCCGGAGACAGGGCTGGAGAGAGGATGCCCGCTGTGCCGCCCTGCAGCCGCCCGCGCGCCTGGGTGCTGGTGCCGGGTGCCATACTTCTTCGTCTTCGTCTTTGCAGAACGCCTGCTGAGCGAAATAGCCTAGAGCTTGAGGCAGAACCATGGTTCCACTTGCAGTCTGAAAGGTCCTGATGCCTGTAGCTGAATGATCCTATGAACAATGTTGCTGGCTTTTAGTAATGAATAAGTAGGGTAAAATGTGAGAGAAAGTTTTCTAGTAATGTTTTCCATCAGTCCCCGATGGATAGTGATGCACAATACTTTTGAAAGCTCAGCAACTTCATTTTAATTTTTCATAATGAATCATTGAATCAGTAAGGCTGGAAGGGACCTCTGGAGATATCTAGTCTAACACCCCTGCTCAGCAGGGTCACCTAGACAGGGTTGCATCCAGACGGGCCTGGAATAGCTCCAGAGAAGGAGACTCCACAACCTCTCTCGGCAACCTGTGCCAGTGCTCCGTCACTCTCACAGTGAAGAAATTCCCCCTCATGGTCAGGCAGAACTTCCTGTGCTTCAGTTTCTGCCCATTGCCCCTTGTCCTGTCTCATGGGACAACTGAGAAGAGTTTGTCCCTGTCCCCCTGACACCCTCCCTTCAGGAACTTGTACACATTGATCAGATCCCCCCTCAGTCTTCTCTTCTCCAGGCTAAACAGGCCCAGCTCTCGCAGCCGTTCCTCATAGGGCAGGTGCTCCAGCCCTCTGATCATCTTCGTAGCCCTATGCTGGACTCTCTCCAGTAGCTCCATGTCTCTCTTGTCCTGGGGAGCCCAGGACTGGACACAGGACTTGAGATGAGGCCTCCCCAGGGCTGAGCAGAGGGGCAGGATCACCTCCCTCGACCTGCTGGCAACAGTCTTCCTAATGCACCCCAGGAGATCATTGGCCTTCCTGGCCCCAAGGGCACATTTCTGGCTCATGGTCAACTTGTCATCCACCAGCACTCCCAGGTCCTTCTCTGCAGAGCTGCTCTCCAGAAGGTCAGTCCCCACCTTGTACTGGTGCCTAGGGTTATTTTTCCCTAGGTGCAGGACCCAGCACTTGCCCTTGTTGAACCTCAGGAGGTTCCTCTCCACCCAACTCCCCAGCCTGTCCAGGTCATCTGAACRGCAGCACAGCCCTCRAGTGCATCAGCCACTCCTCCCAGCTTGGTAGCATCTGCAAACTTGCTGAGGAGGCACTCTGTCCCTTCATCCATCTAATGAAGTATTAGTCAACATTTTACCTAAATTTACTTTGATTGTACATCTTTCAAGCTTGACTAATGTGATGGATTGCACCAGAACATACTTTGGATGAGTTTTATGGTATGGTAAAAGGCACCATCTGTCATGCTGTTGTGCTACAATAGCTAATGACTTTGTCACGATAAAAGATAACATCACTAACAAATTAGAACCTTTTYCAACCTTTCTTCAAAACCTAACAAACTCCCTGTTTAATTTATACCTTCACTTTTCATTCGCAAACTCAGATCTATTCTTAATACCATTCTATTAAGCATTATTATTAATTAATCTTACAAGATTATTAATCTTATGATACTGTGCAAACAGTGAATTATGAGGTTTTAGCTGCCTTCAAGAAAGAGARTAGATTCACTGCGCTTTGTTCTAAAATCATTTTAAACAGTAGATGCTAGTTTTGTTACAGATTCTTCTAGGTATTATCKAGCTTCTTTTAACTTTAGTTTTATAGTGAAATTGTTTGAAAATTGTTGAAATTGTTGAAATCTTTTTATAGATTTTYCTTTTTTTTTTTCTGACAGCCACTTATGTGATATTTAAACATCCCAGATGTCTTACAAAGAATGCATCTCCTAAGAACAGAAAGAAAACCTAGTTTTGATGAAAGGCTCCAGTTCTCAAACCAGTGCAAAAAGAAAACCTTAATCGTATTTAGCTAAGCTAAATATTTAATGCATGCTACAGTTTCAATAGGATTAGCAGTGCAGTTTTTTGTAAAGTTCTAAATGTTATGACCACTGCTTGTCTAGTTATTTCTCGATTCATATGTTTTTAAGCCTAATAGTTGTCTGTTCAATCAGTATTGCAGCTTTCCTGCCAGAGAATGCCAAACATTTCAAACTTCAAACTTCATCTGCTCTTTCATCTTGTCTGAAATGCACTTTTCTTAGTGTGGAGCGTATGAATTGTGTATTATCACTCTGCAGTGCTCTTCTACAATGACTAAATAGTGCATCTGCTGGTCCTGTGCCCCTGGCCTGCAGTGGCACTCCACTCTTGGCTTGCAAAGGAGAGCGTCACTTCCTGAATCTGCAGCACTGCTTCAGTTTGTTTACATGTGCTTGGAAATTTCCTCTTCCATTACCAACTGGGTACAACCCTAATTAACTTGTGTGACGGCTGCAAGATAGTATCACTGTGGACTTAAAGATGAAGGGAACACCACACTGAAATGAAGCAATCTAAGAGGACTGCTTCCTTTAATTCCAGTTGTTATGTGCTGTGCATAAAGCTGGACGACTATTCTTACCCTTATGATTATTTGTGTGTTTTGTGTTATCTTACTTTCTAATTACTGTGAAACATCTGTAAAGCACCACCCATTTCATTTTTTTAGAGATTTACTCTTGTTTTGAYTTGATGGTAATATCACAAAACTTCATGCAGGAAAAGAGTTCTTGGAGAAAAAGATATGCATCTAAGGACACATATATATGCAATTCCTGTCTCAGAGATTAGCAATAATTTTGTGTACTGTGCTTTGAAAGTTAAGCTTATCTATTGTAGATACAGTTTACACTTGTTCGGTTTTATGAGTACAAAGTCTGTAAAATGGTGTTCTGCTATTTATGCAACAATCTATCAGAAAGCCARGAAGTAATATATTATGATAGTGATTTTTCACAGTACATTATGGGTTTAGACTGAGACGCTGTGAAGAGTTTAAAAACTCAGCTCCTATGGCTCAGATACTGACCTAAATCATATTTTTTAACTATTATTAGAACTCATACAATGGTAGCCTCTGTGAGTTTACGTCCTCTCATAAATTGCATGTTACTTGGATTTTTTACTCAGATTAATCTTTCTTTTTTTACAGAATGTCAGCACAGGATACAGAACTTATTAATATGGCAGTATTATTTCCAGAAGCAAGGAAAATAAGTCTCTATCTCAAGCAATTAAAATTGTGCAGCTATGATTTAAGTAGAATASTTTTCAAATAACTCAAGTCTGATAATACTATGCTACTCTACTCTTATCCAGGCTTTCATATTTTATTCAAATAATTGTCAAGCTTTAA
The DNA here is from genome assembly GCF_003343005.1 of Rhea americana. Lineage (NCBI taxonomy): Eukaryota > Metazoa > Chordata > Aves > Rheiformes > Rheidae > Rhea > Rhea americana. Next base: position 8,254,362 of record NW_028185038.1, on the reverse strand, counting down.
ACTAAGTTTCATCACAACTGTCTTCTGCAAAGGAGATAAAATTAAAAGAGTATTACAGAAAAAGAACATTTGTGTCCCTAGTAGATGAACAGCCATCTTCTTGCTGTATTCTTAGGAGTATTAAACAGAAGAGTTACTTTTCCATTAAATGTGAGGAGCAATTGCTGTCTGCTTTTAAGAGATGATTTTACCCATTGCAAAGCATTGAGACTGACAGCCTGTGTAGCTCTCAGCACAGGCTTTTGGGAACCAACCATCCAGAGAAGAGGCCAGAGAGGACTGTAAAGGTTCTAGATGTGGAAAGTAGGTGGCTTTGGGTATCGATGACATGTAGGTGACTGTTCCCTGAGGAGAACTGTGTGAACCTCTTTCTACCAGAGSTGTTGTGAGCTTTATGGTTGCTTCTCCGCCAGGCGAAACTCAAGATAGACAGTGGAGTTTCTCTGTTAGATGGCTCCCTTATAGCCCCAGGAAGCAAACTGACACAATGAGGCGTATTTTGTTCTGAGACAGAATGATTGAACCCCACATGCCACTGTTAGCATTCATTAGAGATTAAAGCTGCATTTGAGCTTTTCCAGATGAGTCAATTTGTAAGTGTGTTTTTCTAATGAGTGTGTCAGTAAGCAGTGCACAAAGAGAGCACTATTTTGGTTTTCCAAATAAATGCATATGAAAGTTTGTGTAGTTTGATTAAAAAATAAACTTCTTATATTGCTGTGATTTTTTTCCCTTTGGTTAACTTGTCTATTTAGACATTTATGGCTAGCATGGATTTTCCTAAAATTCAAAACAGCTTCCTGGCAATATATCCAGCATGATTAAGAATATGAATGCTTCTCTGAAGCTAAACCAGCCTTATTGGTTTTGTTCGAATAATTTTAACACATTACCCTCAGCCTCTGTTTCTATGGGTGTTCAGCTTTCTGTGCCATCCATTTTCTGAGGGGAATCTGTCTTTAGAAGAACACCTGTAGGCTATTTTAGTTTCCTATTGCAGCTGCTCTTGTTGAACTCAGTTGGAAGCTTTCTAGGCTTTCTATCACTTTCTTAGAGATCTGTATGTGGAAGTCAGTTAGCATAGCAAAGAGTGGTCCTCAGCAGATTCAGGCCCTGTTGTGATACCCTGTGATGTCCAAATGAGAGAGATTCCTGTGACTGGGAGCATCTGAATGCCAGGTTGCAATGGCACACCATATTGTCTAACAGTACTAAATACGGGTCTGTCTGAAGTAGGTCTTCTACAAATCTATTCAGATTTCAAGATGAGACGATTATCTATGCAGATATTGCTGGCCTCTAACTGTGCAAGCTGAGACTGTTTTTGACATACTTCATAAGTAAATTTATAATTCCTTAAAATTTAGTGTTTGTCAAAAACACATGTAGATGTAATTATTTCCCTTGCAGTGAGTCTTGTATGAACAATTACAGTCTTTTAAATATCTCAGTAGCAATCATTCATTAATGTTTATGTTGAAGTTATCAGTCAAATCAATGTTACTCTGGAGGCACCTACAAATATTTTTGTTCCATAATTCAGAAGTGTTGCTGTAGTGTATTTTAAAACTAGATTAGATGACAGTTCATTTCCAGAAAGCCTTTGTAGAGAAGAAGCAGCAGCATTCAAGCATCTTCTTTGTTTATCCATCTGCTAACTAAAACATGGAGTGAAATATAATTCTGCTGAAAGCAGTGTGGCCCAGACTGTCCTCTGAGTTACATGAAGTACAGCTTGGCTTCTTTTTTACCAACCATTTTTGTCACAGTATTTCCCAGAGACTCCAGTCAAGAGCTGAATCCCTCATTGTGCTGGGCAGTCAATTAACTGAAAGGGCCAAAGTGAAGTCCCTTTCGATAGCAAAACAACAAAATGTTTTTACTAGTTAAAAGGCAGTTCTGTGAGGCTAGCCGGAGAGCTCCCATCTCTTAGGCAATGTTTTSTGGTGCTGGCAGTGTCTGGAAGATGTTGGTGTGCCTGGTTTTACTATGAAAGGCTGTTTCGATAGCCATGAGGACTGGAAATCTACTGCTTTAGTAAGCACTGAGGTTCAGTTGTCTGAGATAAGGTACAGGTGCAGTTGTGTGCGGTTCTAGTGACTCTCCTGCTGACACAGCCTCCAGTTGTCATCACACACCATGTTTTTGCTTCAGACATGGTGCTCACTATTGTCCTATAGTTCATACAGAGGCTTAAGGTTAGCTACAGAACTAAGAAAATAAATTCCAGATGCTCATTCATATTACACTCTTTCATATTATTCCAAGCGTTAACCTRTCTCGCGTGTTGCTGGTATCACCTTGTTGTGTCCCACTGGTGTTGTCCTTACTCAGGCTGCCCCTGCAGTACCCATCACAGAGGTGGATGTGAGATGTAGGTGGCCTGAGCTCAGGTTGTCTTCAGGGGCACAGAGGTGGCCTGAGCTCGGATTGTCCTTAGCGATGCAGTGGTGACATGGGATCAGGTTGTCCTTAGGTGATGTGGATACCTATRTTCAAAGCAGTGTGGGTCACGGTGGTAAGATCAGAGTGTGCATCAACCTTAGCCTGTTTCACTGGCCAGGGAGAACAGGTGGAATTCATCTCTCACGGAGATTAGGGAGTAATGTATTTGTACAGAGGCATGCATCCGAAAATGAATGCTCTTATTCTAGCACTAAAAAGCACTAAAGAAAAGTATTCATTAATTGTTTGGCTAATTTTTTAAAAATACAATCTATAATCTGTTTATCGTACCAACCATATAAAGTTTATCCTATAAGCTCAACACTTACAGAATTCTTTATTTTAAATCCTTAAATTTAAAAATGCTGGGAGGGTGAAATCAAAGGATATCTCTAAAGATAGAAATATATGCGTATATGTGGTATATACAATATGCATATATATGATAGGTAATATAACAATAAGCAAAAAAATAATAATCTAATAATCAATATGCAAAGAGAAGAGGAAGTACTACTAAATAATAGGCTATAAAAAGAAGGCCATTTTCCCATTAGCAAGCTATATTTCAAAATGTCCTTCACCATATATGCACATACAAGAACCACAGGATCTATGTTTTTTCAAAGACTTTRCTCTTGAAATGTATTTACATCTCCTGGATAATGAAATTATTGGAACAGTCCCAAGTATGAAAGAAAATAATTTTCTTTCTGAGGAGTCTAATTTTCCTGCATAATTCCCTCTTGGTTGTCTGTCACACTTTATCTTACTACAAATTCTACAGTGATGATAGCTCACCCCTGATGTTTTAAGACTTGCCAGATAAGAAGTCTAATGGACTTGGCAGAAGGTAGTGGTGGAAGTCAGGCAGATGTTTGAAGAAGACCCATAGCATTTAATCTGGRGATAGAAAAGCTTTGAAAATAAAATGCATAATCTTCAGTTGATGACTGGAATTTAATACATGTTTATTATAACATACTAAATGTTTGTTGTACTATCTTCAGAATATTGTTACAGTGATTATGTATTTTACATGGAAATCTCAAGTAAATTCCAGAGTTTAATATGCCCAATATAAAATGATCAGTGAAATGCCAACATTCATCTTTATACTCCCCTGAGTATTAGRTAAGTTTGGTGAGAATAATTTCCTTTAAATAATAGGCTTAGCTGTAGGCTATATTTTAATAATGATTCTTTCTAAAATCCAACAGAGTTTTGATATTACTCTRGAATTTTCATATCCTCTCTTAAAAATGGCTTTTTTTTGTTTCTTATACTAGCTTTAAAAAGCATTACAGCAAAGCATCTCATACTAGTACTAAAATGTTAAATGCATGACATCTTTATTAATTATATGCTAAAGTAAAACGTACTACATTTGGTTTAAAAGCATTGTCTGTACTACAAACACTACTAACTTACATGGGTAATGTTAAACATCATCAAAAAAAAATACGTGTGGTGGGCATACTTTACCTCTCTGTCCTGGTGTTAAGGAGGGGAAAGTTGTACATTTAAAAACTCTTCAGTCGCCGTAGGGAGCTTGCTGGGAGAAGCGTGCCTAGGCAGACGTATTTCAGTGCCCTGGCTGACGCGGGGTCCTGTCGCAGTTCGGGCCTGCCTGCCCTGGTGACTGTTCGAGCTTGCTCTGCTGATTTCCTCGCATATGCCCCTCTAGAGCTGCATGGCTCTGCAGAAGGGGACTGAAGGAGGAGRACTAGAGATCACGTCAGGTTAGGCCTTATATGCCAGAATGAAAGGAGTCATAGAGAAGTTGGTAGGTAAACAGGCRTGGTATCACTGAGTTGATGGGGATGATCGAGAGGGGTGCTGAATGATGTTTTGGGTATTCTGAATTCTCTTTGGACCATTTCCAAAAATAATCAGAGCTGAGGAATTTGACCATATATGCAGCTTTTTATTTATGATGGCCTTGAGTTGTTGATAGATCTTGGAGAGAGAATCACAAAAAATTTCTTCCAGCCACTTTCATCTGAAGATTTTTTCATCTCATCAGTAGAGAAAAGAATTAATAAACCAGATAGTTATGAAACCTGGTTTARAGAAGTTAGATCACTCCCATTCAGTATAGTGATTGAAAGATCAGTTTGGATCATCTGGGAATGGTGAAGGAGAAATTAGTCTGGTGTGTAGCAACTGCAAGTGTTCCACCAAAGAGGTGCACAGAACTTGAGCTGTTCTCAGATGTCCACAGAGGCATATTGTATTAGTAATATACTGTTCCAGGTAGCACCTGAATAAATATTTGGGGTGAGATTCTCCAACAGTATAGTCCTACTGAAGCCACTGAAAGCCAGTTCAGCCAAGCCATTTACTCTTGCCAAATACCTGTGCTGATGATTTATAGGCAGAAGTGGAAACTTGTTGAAAACAAAGGGAGACAGATTGACACAGGTAGGATGATGGAAGAAGGGAGGTAGTTTACACACACTAAGGCTATGAGCTTGTCTGTTTTCACAAGGTAGAGATCCTAAGTAATTTAGCTTTATTTTTCTGAGGCACATAGGTCATGCAAAGATGCAAATCTACCCGTAAGAGACTTGCTTACTCATGGACTTTTCTAATCAGGAGTATTTATAGAACCCAGGAAACCTGAAGTCTTTTCAATTCTAATCCTAGTAAATAAAATCTCCAAGGCAAATTATTCATGGCTGAGATGCAATTGATTATACTGTTCAAAAGCAAATAACCTGCCATACCAGGTTTTGCGAAGTCACTTCACTGAAAGGTTGTGATACAAATGAGAAAATAGTAATGCATGAACATTTTCAAAAATATCTGTAGAGAAGTTATAACCATAAAAATTGTGATAAGAGTAAGAAATAAAATATTTAGAACTAACATTGTGAGGACAATAAGAGGGACATTAATGTTTTGCAAGCAGTCCTTCACTGAAAAATAAAATTCAAGAGTGTACTCCATCTGCAGCGTCTGTGGCTTACCAAGTGGAAAGTTACCAAAAACCACTTAAAATATTAAGGGCTAGATAAAATTGTAAACCTCCTTACATTTATCTCTGTCATTTTCTCAGAAATGACAATTATCCTCTCCAGCTTTGAATCTTTTAATGAGCTACAAACTGTTTAATACCCTTTTGTATGTGTGTTTTTATTGTATTTCTTTTCCAATTGGGYTTTGCTGCTAGTTTTTGAGAAGGGAAAGAAACTTGATAAAAATATATTCAAACACTATAAAGAGATATACTTTGCTCATTAAATTCATGAGTAACATGCAAACAAAGCAGTTTTTAGTTTAGCCAAGTGTATCTAATTTTATAATCTGTAGAATCAAATTCAGTCATGGTTATGGGTTGCCATCAGGATTGGTAGCTGCACCTAAAACAAACTTTATGAAAGAGGTCATTACTGAAAGTATTTAATTCATGTCCTATATTTCCCAGCTAGCAAAGCAATGGGATTCTTTGTAGAGAAATGGAACTGAAATATAGTATAGGCCTTAAACCAGGAGAAAAAAACAATCCTGCATGGCTGCAAGCCATCAAAAACTCTGTAGAGTCAGACTCCTCCTTTGGCAGCGGTCAAGGAACGTTTTTAATTGCAATCTCCGTGTTGGGTTTCCAAACCCACRCTGTGGCTCTTCCTTTTACTCTCACGCAAGGTGCATGGGATGCAGCCCTAGTGAAGCGAATTTTGAGCTCATCCTCCCCGTGAGCTGCCCCACTGAGCATCACGGGGCTGGTGGTTGCGCCGGCATCTGCCGTAGTGGAGYGACGGCTCTCTGCAGCGATCTGAGGCTGCTGTGGCAGGTGAGCAACAGAAACTACAGATTTGTGCTCACAGCAGCATTTATTCARCATCTCAGTGGTTTTAAATGTACAGTGGGAAGAGAAAATAACAGGAAGTTGAGTTGTATAGAGACCCAGTCAGTCCTGGGTACCAGACAAACATCTGAAGGTGTTGCATGGCACCACTAAATAGTGCAATATTACTACTTTCCTGTAAAAACAATGAATGTTTCTCTCTTATCACTTATTTTGCTGTGTACTTTTTGACAACGTCACAGAGTTTCTTTTCTCCTTCCAAAACAAACCAGTTGRTAAGATTTTCAGTCTCTTATATCAGCCTTTTTAAGGACATTATCCTATTATKATTCCTCTTTTTCTCATGTTATTCTTCATTTTTATCATACATAACTTGAGTTCAAATTCACTGCTGTTGAATCAAGGCTGTTTTACATTCTTGTGAATCAGTGTAGTTTATTGCTAAAAGTCTTAGGGCCCCATACTAGTACATGACAGATGTTAGATCTTGTAGTTCAAAAGGATGAGACTACTCAAAAGCTCATGTCCCAGCATTATAAAGATCTGGAAAGCACATCTGGAGAGAAATAAAGTATGCTTTTGACAAGCATCAGGTAAAACAACAAAGCTTTTTAGGGGAATAAAGCAGAAGAATGACAACTAGGGTAGGGGGCCTTTGCATCTGCTTGTCAAGACTATAAAACTGCCTATATTATGGTTTTAGCCTTCCAGGATGAAAAATTCATTGTTATACCAAACTCAGAAAAAAAGTATCATATGCCTAAAGAAATTAAAAACCTCAATTAAATCAGAACACAGAATGACTTTCAAAGAGGGAGAATTGCCAATTGTACATATGCTGTCTGTAGTTCATGTGACTGCTCCTTAAAATAGACTTTGGTCATCTTGCAAAATACAYTCAGCTATCAGGAAAATTTTGATACATTTAACTTGAGCTAGGATGCTGATTATTTTTTTTGTCCTGCACCACGTGTACGTCCTACTGCTGATACAAACTTTTGCTTTTGAATCTGTATGTAGCAAATTGAAGGCCGTAGGCACCTTCTACTGTAAGTACATATCTTTAAACTCTAGTTCGGAGTATGCATTTTGCCAAAAACACCAGCTGATGGAATGCAATGTTTAGGACATTGTAGTACATTTGTTACCACCTGGTGAAGTAAAAGGCGATGWTTGAAGAAAAAGGGCGAAATGAAAGAAAACATACTTTGAAGGTCAGAAATTTGTATAGGTTCCTAAACTTACTTATGTCATAAGTTGAGTGATTCAGGTTTATGTCAGTGGGCAGGCTACAGCTGTTGTTCTCGAGCTGGCATTTTCTCAGGCTGCCAGAAAGCATCTGCATCACTGGGCATGTTCTGTATATTAGAGCAAGAAGAGCAAGAGCTGCAGGACCTTTACTCTCTGCAGTTACTAAGGAAGGACAGCTAATTCCAACTGGGAGCAGAGYGGCTCTCTGCAGCCTCCTCTAGCCCTTGCCTGCTCTGAAATCTGGTAAAAAATTAGCAGGAGCAATGGGCTGGTCTGCACAGGGAGAAACAGAGTTCGTGGTACCAAAGTAATGGACTGAGTAGCTCAGCTTCAATCCTGGAATAATATCGTATCTGAGAGCTGTATGGAAGYTGTGACCATCTGGGAACCTTGCACGCAGGTAATTTTTTTGTGTCTGCTAGGAATACAGGCTTTTTTTTTTTCTTTTTTGGTTATGAAAGTCTGCTGCTTTTTGCCTTTAGGTAAAGATGACAGAATTTATTTGTAAGCTTTTTATAAACCTGGAAAAAAAAAAAAGGTTTTGAAGTTACTGACAAAAAGCAGCAATAGTGAGATTATCAACTTGTAATGGGCAGATAAATAGGAATAGCTGTAAGGAGAAATATATTTTAATTTACTACCATTTGTGGTGTGCAGTGACTTTCAATATAAYAGAAATAATTAGGTGGGAATGTTGTTTGTTCCTTTTTTGCAGGAAAATCTTTATATAGTCCAAGTCAAAAGACTTTTGGCAGAGGTTCAATAGCAAATGCCATTTGAAAAAATGATTCAAGGTTGAATGTATGAAGCAACAAGTTAGAAATCTATCAGACTGCAATTTTTCATCTTGAGAATATATGTCAGAGCTTAGTGTAATAATGATTTTCTATATTTTTTTTATGACAGAGAGTATTTCAGAGAAGGAAGCAATGCAGTTATTTATAGACTTTTTCCCATAATTATAAACATGATCCATACTCCAGGTTAAAAGAGATGGAAAGGAACTATATCTGGAAATGTTTATTAATCATATTACATTTGATTTATATATCTGCTTTTAATAATGGAAAATGAAATATCCAGTYGCTAGCTGAACAATGCTTAAAGTTGTTTTGTCCTCAAGTTATGGTAAAATTATCTAAGGTAGGATTTTTAACTCAATTCTTTTTTCCACATACRTTTGCAGTGTTATGCTGAGATGTTATATGGCTAATGACTGTTTTCTGTGGTAGAAATAAAGTATGTGCCTTGTTTACTACTTTATATCTTTCAGATGTGAACACCATTGCAAATAAATATGACAAAAGCTTGTATGTTATTTTTATGATCATTAAGTACAGCTGATAACTATTTTAGCTGTGTTTTATTCTGGTTACATTTGAAGTGAAAGCATTGTAYATTTCAAAACAAGACATTCTGAACCAAGAATTTTGCATTCAATAAACTAGTTGGAAATTAGTACAAGGTCACAGGGAGTATAATACATAATCGTGTATTATATAGATTTATATGTATRTAGTTATATAATAGTGATAATTACTGATATTATCAATTTGTGCAGAAAAATCTGACACCTCAGTATATAATCCTATATACATTTTTCTGAACTCTACCGATTTAGCCAGTCAGTTATCAGTTAACCTTTCTTAACCTGTAAAATAATTATCAATATTAAATAATATTATTCCAACTGCGTGCCTTAACTAGAAAGCTTTGCACTTTTGTCGTCTGAGAGATGACAGAAACATGAAGGAAAATGAGCCTCTGAGACTTTGCAAGTGAGTCATTGCTTCTGTCAAAGCAATATATTTTTAATGCTTTCATTTGTCTTTTACTTGACAGGAGGCATTGTTGATAAGGACCTTCGTCACTACCTCAATTTACGGTTCCAGAAAGGTTCGGTAGACCACGAGCTCCAGCAGATCATAAGAGACAATCTCTACCTCCGCACAGTGCCATGTGAGTAGGGTGGAGAAGAACAAACCTATTTTCTTAGAGGCAACAGACTGACCAAATTAATGTTGCTAAGGCCACTCACAAAGCATGAAGAGTTGTTCTGTAGATGAAGCAGTTTTCCCATAGACAGAGACTTGGTTCATGTCTTCCACATTATTGTTGAGGAACTAAACTGTCTAATTCTGAATTAATTCCTGAAACTGCGTGGTGTTTTTGAAGCTGTAGCTCTGATCAACTATGGATATAGAAAAGTAATTTTTTTTCTGCAATTCTGCAGAAAGACAAATTAAAAAAAAAAAAAAAAAAGACAGTTTTCTGGGGTAGTTAAATTGATGTCCAAGAGAGGGAGTTTGATCTGCCTCAGAGTTCACACTATTCTCCTTTACTGAGTAACCCTGAGACGTTCAGAATGCAATAGGGCAACAGAGGAACCATGCCAGGAAGTTTTGTTGGTTGGGTGCAGGGGCCATTGCTGAGGATGTTTATATTCTCTTGCACGTACATTTGTTCTCTTGTTGTCATGTAAGTTGATCGTGTCTAGATACAAAACATTCCGAAACGTCGAAAAGCGTTTTTGAGGATGTTGAAATTACGGTAGTCATGAAATCAAGCACACTAACATAAGCAGTGTCAAAATATCAGGGCCATGCCTTTCAGAACAGSTCTGTTTTACTGACAGACAACAAATCATTCAAAATGTAATGAAATTCCATTATTCTTCCCTCATAAAATAATTGCTTGGTGGATGCTAAATGGAGCTTCTGGTTTTGGTGAAAAGAGTGCACCTTTGAACTTGCAGGCTTGACACTGGAATGATAGATAAAGGTATGCTGATATGGTAATAGGTGGATGTTTTTTGAAAGCTGTGCTGTTGTCATTGTTACTATACAATTTTTCTTTTCATTACACTAAGAATGGAGGTTTGAAGCACCAAAAAAGATGTTCAAACATTTCCCTCTTATTTTGGAAGCTGAAGGTAAATAAACGTAATACTTTAATTTCAGAGTTACATTTGTCCCTGATTAGCAATGAAGGTGAAATAAAATTAGAGGATGTTTATGCTGTATGTAGAAAATCAACAACATTATTTTAATGTGAGATTTATGAAGAATGAGGTTTGTGTGGAGGTGCTGAGAAACATTAGAGCTGAAGTGCAAGTGCAAGGAGAAAGATGTTTTGAGATTAAATCTAAGCTTAGTGGAGTACTTTCAGAAAGACCCAATTCTTAGGTTGTCTAGAGGGCTGTTTGCATAGAAATATATTTATAATAACCCTATACACAGTTGTTAATACTGGCRACCTAGATTAAAAAAAAAATTTTTTTTGAAGCAGCAGTGTCACAAGAAGCATGAAAAAATACCAGCTTGTGCTACATATGTTCCCTAATGTTGACTTTCCTAGGGGTAAGAAAATCTACACATAAGAGAAATTTCCAAAGTCAACTGATTATTATGTGTTTAGGAAAGGCAGCAAGTCATCAAGACATGGAACCATTTCATGACCTAGGTGCACACATGTAGCAAATAGTGTGTGTGTGTCCAATGTGGACATGGTGTGACTCTAAGGYTTTTTTGAAATCAGAGGAATAAAATGTTCTTATTTTGGAAGTGAAGTATGTTATTGACAGGAGCGAATTTATCATTCAAGAAGGAGCACTCAGCCACAAAGACCACAAGTCAGAACCTATAAGCACTTAAAATTACCTTTCCCTTCTGCTGTGATTTATCCTTTTTACCCATCTTCTGTGTCTTCTAACACAGTTAGACTCTTGAGTCATTATTGTATTACATTTTTAGCAGCTTTAGCTAAATAAGAGCTAGGTTTTTGAAAATAGTTTAGTGACGTGGATGACAGCTGCTGAATTCCTAAGTAAGYAGGCGTTTTCTTGGATATAACGGAAGACTGTGTCCATACATGGTTTAGTGGTGGTGGAAAAAATAAAGCCTGAGTGGAATATTTTCTTCAACATTTTCTTGAAAATCCTGTGAAAACAGGCTTTCCAAAATGTGGGTATTTTAAAATAAAGAGATTAACAAATGCGGGCAGGATTACACTTGATTTGCTAAAGCTTCTATATTCAACTAGAGAAAAAGTTCAGCATCACACAGACTGCAAGCCAGATTTCCACTCCTTCCCCAAAGAGTCGTAATTAAGAGTAATCTTTTTCTATACAGTTTTATTCTGTCTCCCGCATTCATGTTTAAGAGGGAAAATGTTCCTCGACTATTTCCGTATTTGCACATAACTAATTTTTAACTTAACTAATAGTGAGCTTACTTGTTACTACTTTAAGTAGTCATTTTTTTTTTTTTTTTGGTATCTGTAGGAAGACTAAGAGTAATGGTTAGCAGTACAAACAGTACAGAGGGCAGCTTGTGGGCACGAGGATGCAATAGCAGTATTTAGCCGACATACCACTGCCCACAAGTTCTCTTAGTAATTACTGTAGACTAACCACGTGCTTAGTACAAACTGTGTGCAATGGTTACCAACGCAGCAACAGAAGCATTACATTTAGTCAAATTATTGTGCAGAAAAAAATTCAGAGAAAGCCAACTGCAGGCAGCATTATTTCCAACAAAAGGATTGTAACCTGAAAAGGTCTGAAAAATAGGTGGCAGCCTTTTCCCTTTACAAACACACCTACAATCTTTCCTCAGTTATAGAGATGTAATTGCACTGAAGCCAAGAGAACTTTTATAAGAASGTCCTAGACCTTAAATTTTTATTCTTCTTTGCTTTTTGTTCAAACTGCTGGCACTGACCGTAGCAATGCAAGGGACACGACCGCTTGTTTCTCAGCACTCRTAGGCCTTCCTAGTCAGGCTGGACGTCTGCAAGGCAGGCTAAGCCACCTGCCTCTCACGTCTCGCTCAAACGAGTGAGTAGTCTCTGTGAAGCTAGGAAGCACAGGATCAAATCCATACCTGCTTTAAATCAGAATAAAGCACATGTAGTTAGAAGGCAGGATGTTCCAGGTGAGAATTTGAACTCTACATTACATTTTAGCCTGTGTACAGAAAGCAGTGGAAGGGCCAGAAGTGCATGAGATGTGGAAAATGGATGAACTCCACCCTCTGAAACTGCGGTCCATGTGGACAGGGTGAAGAAGACAATTTGAACTGTCTGTTTTTGTGTTCCTTGCATTTTTCTATCTTTAATATTGCAGTGCTGCTTTCTACCAAATTAGAAATGGCCATTTAACCTGCAGAGTCAAATGCTGCCTACCATAAGGGGTTGCAGTTCTCAGTACTGTACGAAATTGATTTTCACTGCGTTGTCAACAGGAATTACACGCATATATCCCAGGGCAGAACGTGCGACTGGATTTGCAAGGTTTTTGCAGAGATGCAGCAGTTAGTTAGCTCTGCCCCCAGAGCCGTGYGACAGCAGTAATGAAACTGATACACAAACAAGAAAATGAAGAAAATGTTCTGTTAATTTAAAGCTGAGTTAGAAAAGCAATAAAGCTTTCAGCAGCCAAGGACAGGAAACTGAAACTTTTTTTAAAGATACAGTACTGCAAATAATAGAAAAGAAAATGCACTTTTCAGGAGGAAGAACTGACGCTGGTCTTATGTCAGGGCACAGCTCTTATCTTAATGCAAGCAGGAGCTTCAGGTGTAGGAAATCCAAAAGTAATACAGATAAGAAGCATGTTCAGGAACTCAGAGGAAAACAAGAATGATAAAAGGTGGTTCTGGAGGAGAGAAATGTTCACAGGTCCCCCTGTTCAAAAGACCTGACTGAAGTTTGGGCCGTGCATTTTCATCTCCTCTTTGTGTTGTATGGCTTTTCAGCATATTTTTTGTACCTTATGTTTATTCATAAGTTAGGAGCAGTGAACACTGAGGAGCACTGACCATTTTGGTACGCTGCAGTACAGAAAAATACCTATGGTAAGAAGTGATGCTTGCTAAACATGTTAAACACAGATAAGCAGTATCAGACACTCTCCCTTTCTGTCCAGGTCCAGGGATCTGGAGAAAAGCCTGGAAACATGTCTGACACTGTAAATGCTGTAGACAGACAACAATTTAGKCATGCTGCACCTTGTGCTTGATAATGCTGTCAGCAAACTGCAGTTGCCCCATGGGTAGCAGCTTTCCCGTACTCCTTGCTGCAAGAAAGGATGGCTTTAACTCAGTGTCATCACAACAAGAAAGCTTTATGGAGACTACGTGATAGGAAAGCAGTTTTGGTAGTGRCAGCGGTGGCCATGCTCTCTCCTCTGGTGTGTCCTTCCAAGCAGTTGCAAATTCCCCGTCTGTAAGAGCTTGCAGAGTAGCAGAGCTCTGGCTGAGAGTCGAGTCTGTACGTTTCCCTCCCAGACGGGGAATATGAAACGAGAGTGGAAGACATTCTGATTAGCAGTACCGCGAAAAGCCAAACATTGGCCAGCTTATTCATAGAAGTAGAAATCATCTATTAATTTGAAGCAAATCCTCTTGATATCCTCTGGGATATAACCTCARGTAGGTAGTAGTAATTGGGGTTGCTCGAGTGAACGACTCTCTCCCACTGCRCTGATTCTCACCAGTGGAGGATGCAGCCCAGAAGTTGGGCCATGTGTCAGAAGAGATRGTGTAAATAATAAAAAAGGGCAATGCTGCTGGGAAGAACTTTCCTTCCTAGTGTTTGTGTTTGGGAAAACAGTAATGATGAAAGAATGGAGAGAACAGGGGGTCCGGTGCAGGCTTACTGGATCCTTAGGTGCAGGATACTGAAGTGCTGCTGTTAACCCAGAAGTCTTGGAGGAAGGACGGTTTATTTAAGACATTTGTCTGAAAAACAGGAAAAAAGGCTCAGTTTGTTATTCAGCCACATGCTGTTTCTGAGAGATCACAGGCAAGTRATAGAGCCATTTTGTGTTGCAGTTCCCCACCTATGAAACAGTGATAGTAATTCCTTCCTTGCCCAGTTTGCCTGTTGGCACTATGATTGCTCAACATTAGGTGGATAGGTAGCACGTTGAACGACAAACTCGGAACCTATGACCACTTAGTATTACCTTTCCTTTCTGCTGTGATTCCTTCTTTTTGATCCATCTTCTGTTATTTGCTTCTCTGCTTGGGTCATTAGTGTATTACATTTTGAGCAAATTTTACTAAATAAGTGCCAGATTTCAAAAATGATTTTGTTCTATTCTACTATGTTCTAGCTAAAACTATGTATATTTAACTTACATGCTGCAGTATTTTCTATGTATTGTTGAAATGTTACAAGTTACAAAATGCTTCAGTCTAGTCCTCTTCACAGAAGAGAAAATATATGCAGTGAAATGTTTGTTTTGGCCAGAATTGCTTTTGTTTGCCTTAAACATACTGCCATTAATCTTTTTTTTTTTTTTTTTCCCGATACTGAACTCAATAAAATGCATTTCTGCTTGGAGCAGAAAGCACTTCAAGATGTGTGAGGGCACTCAGCCTCGGGGGAACTCATTCCACRGTTTCAGCTCTGGAGAAAGCTGTCTCCAGACCAGTCAGGGTGGTTCCTTCTGGTAGAATTATTCCCTCTGAATTATATTAGAAGATCTTATTCATTCATAGTCTTCATCACAAGTACCAATGAGAAGAAGTAAGGAATGTCTRGCTATATGTATACTGTAGTATTAGGAGGCTTTTTTCCCCCTGGTTGTGATTCGCATAGAAAATTAATTTGTATTACTTTTATTACCTATTAGTATTTCTAGGAAGGGGAATAACAGTAAAGAGTAAATATTGRAGGAAGTCCTAATTACATACCAGGGTACCCATCTGAATTTTCTAACTTTAAGGCTAAGAGAAGGAAGCAGTGGCATAAGTCAAGTGGTCAAATAAAATATATTGCATGAGGATATACCCAACACAGAAACTGTGTGTTTAGATACACTATTCTGAATAAGAATGGGAAATACATTTGGCTAATCTATATTTTGATAAACATTTAGGCTTTAAAAATTGGTTTTTAAAATAATTCTAGAGAAATATACCTCCAAAAATATTCATAGGGGAATATGTGAAATAGGCTTGCCAATAGTTTAATTTACTTTTCTTATAAGTTTGTTCAGTGTCGAAAGTGTCTTTGAGGAGTGAAAAATCAGTGCACAGCTCTGTTCTTAAAATAAACAAATTACAAAGGCCAGGTATTGGCAGTTAAACGATCTGCCAGTTTGACGTCATGTGGAACTATTCTTAGGATAAAATAACCTATGCTTCGCGTACCATACTGCCAAGAAATGCCCGCATCACTGAAAATAACAGTACCTAATTTTAATGAGTACTTTATTCTTTCAGACAAGTGCTAGTTATTGCTTAGACTTGACTTTGATGGCTCAGAACGGGGCAATGCAGAGCTCTAGGGAAATATTCTTGCTGTTTTCTACCTAATAGAGCACACTTCCATGGTATATTTAAGTAGAGTCATTGGCAAGTGTATTCAGACTTTGCTTTATTTCAGGCAAAATTAAAACAAAACAATTAATTTAGTGAGATAAGGGCCTCACTGTGCTATAAGCAGTGCAGTCATTAGTACCAGATGAGGAGGAGGAGGTCACTGCTTCGAAAAACTGAGAGACTAAATAGAAGAGAAAAGGAAGGCTGGTAAATGAACCCGTAGTGCAGACTGTATCTGAATTGACTTGCATGAAGTAGGGGGGTGGTTCAGCTGGTGCTGGTGGATCCTTTTTTCTTTTCCACTGCTACKTGTAGTATGATAATCTTAATTACCTTCTGGGAAAACACACACATGCTGACCTGTTTCTTTAAAGATAACGAGAATGTCAGGTTGTAGGAAACTGGTTTGTGCATCCTTGTATAATCACATTCCATGTGATTTTATGGAATTTGTGTGTTGTGTTTCAGAACAGAGTGGTGAAAGGGAACGACCAGCAGTGCTGCCGCTCAGTCACCGGGCACAACGCGCTGCTCAGGCTCCGGCTGTGTTCGGGCTGTGGGTACTGCGTTGCGGTCAGTTTGAAGTGGTAGATAAAAAAAAATCAAACAAATAAACAAATACTATTTTTAAAAAAATTTATCAAAGTGAATTAAGATTTTACCTTAATTAAGAAATAGGGTAAAGAGATGCCAAAACTATGTCTACGAATAGCAAAGAGGTTGACTGAAATAACTGTACTGCTTGTTGTTCATGGAGGATAAAACACATATCATTCCTATTGCCTTTTCTTAAGAATTTCCCAGCTCTGCATATTGAAGGCATCTATTCTCAGTTACTCAGTCATTAATCTATCTGTTTTAAATATCATCTTAAAATCGTAGGTATCCGAAGAAAACAAATACTGTTCAAGAAGAAGGGATGTGGAACATTTCTGATGTAGTGTAAGTGTAGCATAATGTGAGTATAGATACAATGAAATAAATAAGAGTATGTACGTACCATCTGTGATACTACTGCTTGAATATCCCATAAAGGATGACGTGAAGACATTTGGACATTTGCACTGACTCTGCAGTTACAATAGCCCAGATGATCTCTGCCAGCCAGAAAGCTGATATGACACCCATGATGTCACTCGAGGTTTTTATATTCATTTTAATGAAAGCAGGAACAAGTTCTGAAATTGCAAAACCTCACCTTTCTTAGGCAGTTTTCCTACACAGGCATTATCATGCATCTTTCTTAAGTGATGATAACCAGCATGTCATTTAAAGACTAGCGTGTTTAGCAAGCAACTTAGCTTGCTAATCATATCTGTATAAGTATCTGTATGTAATATAACATGTGCCTGATGCCAAACCAGAAGTTTGGTGACAAAATTTGTGTTGATTGTCCCAAAGAATCAATCAATTTTTAGTTTAACTTTAAGAAGGCATTCTAATCTTGCAAAATGAGTTCTCTAATTCACATGATACCGAAGGGATAAAGGATAGTGACAGTTTTAAAGGAATTTTGATGATAGCACTAATCTTATTGATTACTAGAKAACTAGAGCAAAACACTGAGGGGCAATAGCATAAATCTGATAAAATACTTTGTTCCTGCTGCAGAAGATCAGCAAATAGTAGAAGAGGCCACAATTAAGTTATTTGCAAATACAAGTCATAGCTCCTGACTTGCCTAAAGCAGCTTGAAGTCTGGGTATTCTGGAGATTATATCTGCAATGACAGAAGGCATTTCCAGCCTGAAGATTTCCCAAGTCCTGTTGACCTTTTCCCTGAAATAACAGAACTGTCTTTGAAACTGTGAGAATTACTAATACGATTAGCAAAAGTTGCAGCATTATTGAACATAATTATGTGATTTCTAAATCAATTTCACTATGTACTATGTGATCTTTTTTTAATCCCCTTGATTTTAAAAGACTTAAAAATATATCTATCTCTAGATACATTTGGTTTATGTTTTCACATTCCCATCTGCAGTAAAAACAAGTTAAAATAATATTTTTTTCAAAGGGAAGCTTAGGTTCTTTATGTCAAGGCAGAAGCAAGTACTAGATTTTGCAAGTCTTGTGATAAAGCATGGTTAATACTGTTCATCTGGGAATGTTAGAAGTGCTTGAACTGAAGTTGCCTCAGAAGTCCTTCATTTTGGAACTTGTTCTTTCCTTGGATCACCTAAATCTAGATTTGTTATCTTTCTTAATATAATTAAAAGCCATTATTTCATCTTCTCTGTCTTCTCTAAGTCTATAGAAGATAACTGTTAGAGGCATTGAGTAGGCCTTACTTTAAGTGGTGATTTTCATCTGAAAAACAGCTGAGCAGTAAACACAGACCGCCAGCAGTTGCCTTTAGAAATTCAGAACAATAACAGCAAGAGAAAAAAATCAGAGTTGTGTAAAAGGATCAATACTCAGAACTGAATGCCTACATTAAGCTACTAAATCCCTATCTGCATAATTGAATAAAAAAGCCCAGTATAGATTTTGGCAAGGTTTGCTTCTTCTGTTTTTCTCTTCTGTGGCTTTTGTCTATAATCACAACAACACAAAATTGTAGAAGTGAGGATGGGCTTCCTCATGATGGATCATTTGGTATTGAGCAGTTTATGTGAACCATTAAGCTTTTGACCCAATTCAGTTTCACCAAATAACCGGTTTGTTCACATATGTCTCTCTGAAACATATCCACAGTTCCGTAGCCTACTCACAGGTCCTAGGTTGTTTATCCTTTGCTGTAATCTCACACCCCACCTTTAAGAAGATCATGTCTACATTCCAGAAATGAGATTTTATAACTGACACTACTTTAAAAATGCCAACGTCTGAGATTTTTGTCATATCCCCACCTTTAGAGAACAAATTATTCCTTATGTTTTAGGGACTTGTGAAAAAAGAAGGAATTTCAGACCCTTCGTATATGCAGGCTGAAGTCAATAGACTAATGCCCCCACTGGCACCATGTTTTAGGTACAAACGTGACCAGGATGGAATAAAACCTTTTAAGGAGGAAATAGACACTCAAGTCTGAAGAGATGCTTTTTAGCATCTGAAGAGTGAATAAAGTTTTGGTTTCACCAGTGTGAGCGAGGATAATTTATGATTACTAGTGGAAAGCTTTTTTCCCCAAGCCTTTTCCTTTCATCTCCCTTTATCCTGAGGGTACTACTGGTCTRTTTATGTCCCATGGTAGTTTGTCACAGCTTCAGATTTCTCCAGGTTTTGATTCCACCCAACACACTTTTGTTTTTCCAATCTGTTACTGCTGTTAATACATCAACCTCTTGACTACCTAGTCTGTTATGGATTACTCAAATCATTCTGTCATTTATTTCAGTGATTCTGAATAGGGAGATATTTGTACTATTGAAATCGCAAAAATATATTTTGGTAAAAAAATGCAGAACTTCCAGACTGTATTTCAAATGCAAGCAGCAATCTGGATTTAAACACAGAGCAGTGCTATAGCTTTAGCTTTAAAGCTCTCATCTTGAATTTTTAAAGGGTGGTATGGACATAAAATCATAAAAGGTTTTAGAAAAAATATGCTTTACAATTAGAGATTTTTAGTWTTACATTTTTCAGTGAATTAAAGGTCATTAAATGACCACTAAAATACATGAAATCATGAATAATTCTCAGCACTTAGAAATTCTGCTTACTTCTGTCATAGTGAAAGGTTATCAGCATTGCCTACATTTGCTGACTGGGTTTACATTGCTGGTATAGCAACCCTCTTCCCTTCATCCATTCAGATACCAAGTGTAGGGAAGAGCAAGGCTACTGCTTTTTCTATGTATGGATGAAAAAGCTCCTTAAATCTTTGTATAGCCCAGCTTGGTTCAAAGTCCCTCCATCTGCCGTGGCCGTGCAGCTTCTTCTGGTTGCCCTGTGCACTGCTCAGTTGCAGCTGATAAGGCTCTTCTGGCCACATAGTTTGTTTCAATTTTTGAAGTCTAAATAGAAACAATTTATTTGAGCAAGGTGGCAAAATCAGTCCATGTGTATGAGCACAGGGCATTTAAAGCATTGTAGACAGACTTAAATTCTTCCAGTTATTTTATGGCTTTTGCAAAGAATTAATCTTGTACTAATTGGAATGTGCTTGGTTACACCAGGTCTGTGGAGTGCACATGTTTTATCATTCCTCATTAAACCCATGTACCTAAATATTGCCAACATCAGTACCTAATCATTAGTATTTTTTGTTATGAATAACTTTGTATGATTTAAGAAGTGTAAAGCATTTGTATGCTAATTTCATCTCACAGTTTTGTCTAATCAGAAATACTGATGTTAGAATGGTATGGCTTACAATTACACTGTTCAGATAAAAATGAAAATGTATAAATGGTTTTCCAAAAAGGTGTATTTGAGGTAAGGGCAACAAAGAGAATCTTTAGTTAAGGAAGATGATATGAACACACTGTTGAAACCGGGGAAGTGCTGGAGTAAACTAAAAATAGATTGACAGCATTAAAATTCTTTAATGGTGTTTGAGTTGGCACATCAAATTTGATTAGTGGCCAACACAACCAGAATACCACTGTGAAGAAGCTGGTAGTATTGTTGCAGCTAAAAAAACCATCTTGTTAGCGTAGACTGCTTACGCTGCCAAGTTTTCATGTGTCTGAAGGGAATGAAATGGGATATAGCTGTCATATGTCTAAAATTGTCATAGGTGCCTAGCCGTCATTCTTATTCATACTTAAGTTACTTTATATGTAATGTAAAGAACCTCAGGGYTGGGTTCACAGAAGGACACTGGTAGATTTAAGCAGAAATTTGGTTCTTTCCTGGAACTGTGATCATCAAAATCCCTACTGGATTTTGATCCCACGTAACTTTATAGAGAAAGAAAATTTGTAATTGCTAAAGTTTTCCGCAATAGACGTTCTTGTGCACTTAAAACATTGGTCTGAACATTCACACAAATTTTTTATCTCATGTCAGGACTGAATCTGTAAAGCGAAATGCTCAGGTCCCCTCAGGGACCATACAAAGCTTAGCAGAAATCATGGATTTTGTTTGAGAACAGAGCTAGTGCAGAGAAGAAGGAAACACCCCGTGTCATTGACTCCGTATTACCAAACCCTAGTTGTCTCCATGCTCAGCAAGATGGTTGGTTGGTATTTGCATCCAAGCCTCCATCCACTGGGCAGGGAGAGGAAGCTTGTGACTTCAGGCCATAGACAGGATGGAGAAGGTGGCTAACACCAAATAAAATGCTGACTTAAGAGAGCTTTGTAGTCCATACCATACCATACATTACTTCTCAACTATACTTGGAATTTTATATCCTCTAGATATTCTAGTACAGCTGCCTTCTAAAGCATAGGATAAAAATCAGGTCAGTTTTATATTTCTCTCTCTTTTCTTTGTTTCTTTCTAAGTGTGGTGAGGAGATGGTGGAAGGTACAGCTGAGTAGTACGTCATTTGTGGTTCCGTTCAAAGAATATTTGAAATAATCATAGAATCGTAGAATCATAGAATTGGTAAGGTTGGAAGGGACCTCTGGAGATCATCTAGTCCAACCTCCCTGCTCAGCAGGGTCACCTAGAGCATGTTAGACAGGGTTGCATCCAGGTGGACCTTGAATATCTCCAGAGAAGGAGACTCCACAACCTCTCTGGGCAAGCTGTTCCAGGGCTCCGTCACTCTCACAGGGAAGAAATTCCCCCTCACGGTCAGGCGGAACTTCCTGTGCTTCAGTTTCTGCCCATTGCCTCTTGTCCTGTCACATAGGACAACTGAGAAGAGTTTGTCCCTGTCCCCCTGACACCCTCCCTTCAGGTACTTGTACACATTGATCAGATCCCCCCTCAGTCTTCTCTTSYCCAGGCTRAACAGGCCCAGCTCTCGCAGCCGTTCCTCATAGGGCAGRTGCTCCAGCCCTCKGATCATCTTCGTAGGCCTACGCTGGACTCTCTCCAGTAGCTCCACGTCTCTCTTGTAGTGGTGAGCCCAGAACTGGACCAAGCACTCCAGCTGCAGCCTCCCCAGGGCTGAGTAGAGGGGCAGGATCACCTCCYTCGACCTGCTGGCAACACTCTTCCTAATGCACCCCAGGAGACCACTGGCTTTCTTGGCCCCAAGGGCACATTTCTGGCTCATGGTCAATTTGTCATCCAGCAGCACTCCCAGGTCTTTCTCTGCAGAGCTGCTCTCCAGTAGGTCAGCCCCCACCTTGTACTGGTGCCTAGGGTTATTATTCCCTAGGTGCAGGACTCTGCACTTGCCCTTGTTGAACCTCAGGAGGAACCCTCTCCACCCAACTCTCCAGCCTACCGAGGTCTCTCTGAATGGCAGCACAGCCATAAATAGTTGCCTGGTCCTCCTTCTTGCCCTTTTTGAAGACCAGAGTGACATAATGGAAAGTTTTTCATTGATTACCAAAAACTATAGAGCATATTTTTACTTTGCATTATATAGAATGAGATTTGGCTATAACATATATTCTTTTAATCTTTATTTTATCTTTCTGCATTCTTCAAAGATATTGATGAGTTTCTACAGTGCTTCAAAGCTTGCCATGGGTGCAGCAGTCACTTTTATCTACAGTTCAAGTGCATTTGTACTTGCATCATGATTTGCGCACTAACTTTCTAACATTTAAATACACAGTTAAAATGTTACTGACTCAGGAGCATGGCAGTTAGAGCCACAAACAATTTAGTAATCCAGATTTTTAGGCCTGTGTTAGAATAGTTGTCATCCTGATTTTGTACTTTTGTACTCTCAGGCTCTGGCCTGAGATCTTTACTTACGTGAATACGGCAATAGAGGGTTAGCCCTCATACCAGTGAAGGCCTAATCTGTGAGCTCAGTGGACCACCTCATGTGCCCATGGGCTTGGCCAAAGCACCAGGCTGCAGCCAGAGGAGGCACACAGTCTGCCCAGGGTCTGCACATGTCTGGTACGTGGAGCTAATGTCACTGAAATAATCTGCAGCGCTTCAAAAGGGGGCAGACAGTGCTGGGATGGAAAGCAGAGGTGACAAATGGGAGGTTTGTGTCTTCTGCATCTTGTTCTTGMTAAGTAGGAAAAGACTATCAGGTGATTTGGGTGAGAACTAGATCACATTTAGTACACTTCAATCAACATTAAGGATCAGGTCTAGCGTAGATTATATCATGTASTGTATAAACTCATTTTTTATTCCACTTTTGAAATGTCTGTGCTGCTTTTGCTCCTAAGGAAATCTATTCCAATAAATTTTGAATATTCCAATCAAAGGGGCTTGTATTCCTGCATCTATTTTAAAGACAGCACATAGCTTACATAATTTTCAGGAATCACAGTGAGATTTTTTTCTAGCACCTAGAATAGAGCCTTGAATTTCAGGGAAAATTCTTTCAGCATCTTTGTAAAAAAAACTTCTCTAGAGAGCTTTTAATTACTCCTGTTCTTTCCTGTCATTATCATCAATTTGCATCTCCCAACTCTGATATGTCTTGTAGGATTTTTTTAGAGATTTTTACTTTTTGCACTCTTCAGAATCAGATGTAAGATTATTCAGCAGAGCTGCTCATTCCAAAATGGAGAAAAAAAGTGGAAGATAAGTAAGGATATCTGAGCAGTGATCGTGTTTCTGTTAGCCTCTATTTGTTCCAGGAAGTATTTGAAGTCCGTGAGGCACTCTSTTTCCCAGAGGTCTTTTTGTCTGTTAAGTTGAGAAAATATCCAAGCTGTATGCTTTAAAGAGTTTATTTCTATTAAGTAATTCCTATTTTACTGAAATTTTTCTAAAACTTCATAAAAATCAGTAAAGCCTAAAAAAGAGAGAAAGCTTTTGCAAGATGCAATTATTCTGTCTCTCTTTGTCCCCCTTTTATTAAATGTAGAAGACTCGAGCAACAATAATAAACAYAAGAAAATGTTAGTTCTTGTAGAATCTTCCATTACCATCATAAAGAGAATTCTGAATAAAGATTAAAGGCTTGTTTTTTTTAAAAAAAAAGGGAGGGGGTTACAGATTTTTGTTCTCTCTTCTACAAAGAGAGGCTTCTSTTAAGAGAAAAGGAGTGTAAAGAAAAATAAAAAAGATGAAGCAGAAGGGTCTGTTATAAAAGCCTCCCTTTTCTTTGTTTCTTGAGCTTAGTATTTTCCACCCACCAGAGATGCAGTGGTCTGAAATACAGACTTGTCGTGGGTGAAACTGAAGTGCAGCTTTGTCCTTTTCCCTGTAGGTCAGTACAGACCTTGGCAGTGACACCATCATCTTCCAACTAGGGCTTCATGCAGTGGACAGTGTGTACAGATACCAGCACTTCCACAGCACTATGGCATTGAGGTATCTTCTCTTACTAACTTYAGATTAAAATAATAATGACTTTAAAATTTAATGATTACCTGAAATGCTAGARCTATATAATATTTTGTACTGAAGGAACATTACTGAGTTGTCTTTCAAGCTCATGCATAAAGTTCAGTAAAAAGATGTGTTAAGCATTCATGCATAGTRCATCTCTCTTTTATTTTTAAAGAGAGTTTGGTTTTAAAAACCAAAAATCCTTAACARTTCATTAGTCATTGCAACCTTCTGATAGTATTTTTCACTGAGTTTGAAAACATGGACAAGGTTGCTAAGTACATGCGTTTAAGCGCATCATAGACAGAGGCCAGATGCTGCTACTCTTGAGTAGCAGAAGTATTCCTGACTTCAGCAAGAGCTACCTGCGGCTCACAGTGATGCAGTCYTCTTCAGGACACATGGCCCTGGATCATGGACCTGGACCTGCGTCCACATTCCTGGACTATAAAATGAGATAAAGTAACTGGTCTTTTCTTCTACTTTTGAAACATCTACATTCATAGCGGTTACTAAAGATTACTCAAAAGTTAAATTTTAAGATAGTAATTATGATTTTGGAGAGATAGTAAGTGCTGAGCAAGAAATGTACCTCTTGTCATGTGACCTAGCATAAGGACATCCTGAGTCTCAGGGTACATGTAAAGGATTAGACTACAAGACAGTAATCTCCGAAGCCATTTGGATGGAACATGTGGATAATATCTGAAGTTAAATTCTTATATGATTCTATGATTCATTGAAATTTTTCTAAAGATATCCTCTTTTTTTTAATAATCAGAAAATAGATCCTTGTATTAGATTGAAGGCCACCTTAAATTCAGGGTATGCAGTAAGTGCATTCAAAAGAAAAGATAGGAATTTTTGTGTTTCATTTCATGAAGCCTGGATTACTATTCCTTCCTCTGCTCCATGAATATTTTGAGGTGGAGGAGGAACAACGCCACCTTAACCTGGCATTGAAAAAAAAAGAATAAATTGCTTGAGTGGTGATTGCAACCTACCAGGCATGAACATAAGCAAGTTCATTAGGAAGAGGAGAGGTACCATCGTAACTTGGAGTGCAGTTTTTACTACTCAAGTAAAATATTGTTATGAACTTTCATTGAATTGATGWGGGAATTAATTTAGTTCTCAATGTTCCTGGTTGAATTTTGTTAAATTACTATGTGCTTTAACTTTCTGTGTCTTGTAAAATAATATATCACTTCCCTGGAGTATACAGTGATGTTTATAGCAGCTTAATTTTCTTTCATTATTTAATTCCCTGTAGCACCTATAAAGGTGTGGTCTACACAACACTAACAATCCTTCAAAGTTAAAGCTTCCACAGATCGATGTCATCAGGTCCATTAAACCCAAAGCACAAAGCACTTCATGGTGCTAGCCAGAAGGATTAATAAAAATAAAAGAGTTATGCAGAAGTAAGAAAACCCTGAGTAATTACAGAAGTTAGACTATTGGCCTGATTATTCCAGAAGTCAGGTGGATAAATAGCTGTATTTCCAAGGTTTTTCTGAGGTACCTGTCAYGGTGTTGTATATAAGGAGCCTAGCACATCAGTTGAGCTTGTGTACCAGGCTCATATATGAGGCTGTGCCATGGCACGATGCTGTGTTGTTTCAGTCCCCCTTTTATTCTCTTGCAGATACAAGGTCTGTGCTTGAAAATGTCTGTTTTTCCTCACTGAGTGAGGGTACCTCACTGTAGGTGTTAAATTCACACTTAAACTGCATCTAACTTAGTGCTGTAATAATCAGAAGCAAGAGAGAAGGGGAAATTTCTAGGGGGAAGGAGGAACAGATTGCTCTATTTTGATTCAGACCRTGTGCGTATGGCATTGTGCAGAGCTGCCCTGTTCCCAGTGAGAGTTGTGTACTGTCCCTTTTCAGATAGCACTGCACAGGGCTGCAGCACGTGGCAGACTTGCAGAGAAATAAATGTGTGTCTCCATACAGTACTCCATAGGCTGCTGTAGTCTCCCTAAAAACCCCACGTCCCTTGAACACCCTAAAAGGTGACCTTTGAAGATGCTCACATGGGGTGTATCAGGWCCTTAAAGGGCAATTTAGTTGGCCAATATGGGGAGGTCAGCGGCAGTGAATAGACAAAAATGGTCCTGTAGACTGGAGGGAAATGATTTCTTTCCCCTCGTTTCCATACATAAAAACACATGACATAGTTAAACGTTCCATAGGCTTTGTCTCTACTACTCCATAAATCTCACACAGAACTGCACTTTCAAGCTTATTTTCCAGTGACACATGCTGCCAAGTCTGTGATGAGAAAACTGATTCTGAATGATATAGCCCAATTTTCACTTCTAGGAGCTGAAAAATATCACATCATCTTGGCAGATATTATTCTGCAGCTATTATGTCAGTGCAATTGTAGTATTTTTTAACTATAYCTGTAGCACACTTGTAAGATTTTTGTTTTGTTCTATGTAGGATAATTTAAAAGATGGGGAGTCAGAGTTCGGGTTATATTCTCACTRTCCTTGGTTAGACTCATGATTCTGGCCAGCTCTCATATTAACCCTGAGACATATATTACTCATCCTTGTGTGTCCTTAAGAAGCTTGAGAAGTGGAAAAAAGCCACAATCCTGCAGCATAGGAAGGGCCAGCAGAAGAAGGAGAATTCAGCTCCACGTTCCCATAGGTCTCCAGCTGCTCAAGTGAGTTCTGGAATGCTGTAAGGAAGAGATGAGTACACGCTGTCAGTGAGTGCACACTGACTGCATGGGTTCACCCAGCAAGACCAGGTGTAAATGTGCATAACTTGTGTGGTCATTCGCTGCATGTGGCAGGAGCACCGAGAGCACTCTGCTGAGAGTTTGAGCTCGTTTGCTTTCCATGCAGGCTGAGGATTTGGCTCTCTGCATTTCATTATCCGTGACTATACTAGTGCTGCAGTAATCTTGTTAGTCGGAGGTAATGTATGCCGCTGCACATTGTTCATACGGAACACTTGAAAGATGAGTTAGGAATCTGCAAGCTATTTCAGATGAGCAACACCATAAAAGTAAATATAATTATTGCTAGAGTTGTTTGGTCATTTGGGGAAACAGTCTATTTTGCATGAATACAAAGAAAAGGGACTGGCAACTGAATAAACATCACTTTTTAACATCTTAATTTTGTTTTCATTTTCATCTATTCTTTCTTTTCCTCTTTTGTTATATTATTAAAATGAAAATTCAATGCAGGAGAGCTAAAGCATTACAATTTTGTTTCTTTATCAAAAAGTGGAATTTCCTGTTTAGCCACTGATATTTGGATGCATGTAAATGTTGCATTGATTATGATGAATGTGGTTGCCTATTCCTACTGCCTGCAGTTACCGCAGCTCATACAGCAGAGGAGCACAGTGCCCGACGGAGCGTACCTGCGAAGGGGTCCGTACAGCCTTAGTACTTGTACTCACAAGGACTGTGGTGGAACGGGGGACATAGAAGATTTCAAAAGCTATACTTGAATTTTTTTAATTGCTAAATTAGGTCTGCAGCTAGAACTATTTTCATCCTCTTTTAGAACTTACTCTATATACAGAATTTTAAGTTTGTAGTATAACTGTTACCTTTATTCTAAATATATACCAAAAACTAATTCTCAGATCTTGTCAATCAGTATAATTTCATTACTGCTGGGGAGTTTAGAAAATTAACACTGTCTCAGACTTAACCTTATAATTATAGCCAGGAAACATCAACTCCCATTTCCAAATGAATATTGAGTACYACCAGTTTTCTTGATTTTACTGATAAAGATTGGCACAAATCATCTTTTATCATTGTTGAGCTAAATTTGTTACTGAAATAGCTAATTAAATTAGTAATTTTGAAGCATTTTTCTGTAGAGACTTGCAAATTGTTTTATTCTTCAGAATTACAAAAGAAAGAAGGTAAAACTTTAATCAAAAAATTGTAGAAGGTTGCCACTGTGAAAAGCAACATCTTTAATGTTGTCTTTAAATACTATTTTATTATTGTCAGTTATATCGTGAACAAAACAAGCTCAAATTAAAAACACTTTTCATTTCTTTTTATATTTTTTGAAATAATTTACTTTTGCATGCTAGTTTTATAACACAGAACCTTTGTGAAGAGCTCATTGTCATAATTGCTGCCTGTGTAGGGATGCCTTTTCCAAGATCATTTTTTCATTTTTATAGTTTTATCACTTCCCACTTTTTTTTTTTGGAATCTTACCTCTGGAAATGATGTGCTGTGGTAGCTTAAACATTATAAAAAATAGCCTGCCTGAATGGAGCTGTAGCTGGGGATCTACTTACTCTTACCTTTATAAAATTGGTGCAGGAATGTCCTTCACTGCTATACCCAGATGCACCAATGTCAGTTAAAAACAGGTGAAAAACTGTAATTCTGTATTTCTTCATTTTCATAAATGCTGCTTTGATTGGGACTGTTATTTGCCACCTGCATTGCAGAGGCAGAGTAATAAGACCATGGGCTAGGACTGTTCACATAGAAAAAAGATATTTATTTCCTTGAAAGAAAGAACAGTATGTGTAGAATGGAAAAAGTAAATTTTTGTGACAGGATGAGGAAGATCAAGACCATTTTTTGCTATCATTCTCCTGAAGAAATCAGTGATAAACCAAGAGGTTTTGAGGAGCAAATGTAAGTCATAAGATTCAGTTCCTTTAGTGCTGAGTTTTTAGACTAGATGTGACTTTTGTAGAAAAGGATTTTCACCACAGCACAGGGAAGGTCAAAAAAAAATCAGTTGTGAGTGAGCTGTGACAACAGTTTGGTRCGGATCTAATAAGGGACGGAGACTGGAGGAAAAAAGCATGAAATAATAKAGAGTTGGCAGTGATGAGATGACTGGAGAGGAGCTTCAACCACTGTGATTTGACCTCCCGCTAGGAAGTCAAAAGTCATGTAAACAGCAATTTGGTCAGCAGAAAGGTTGAATTATTCTTCTAAGGTGAAAAAGGACATGACAGATGATAGAAAATATTGTGAAATATTACAGCATGGATGTTGCAGTGAGCAAGATGAACATGACRGAGCGTGAAGCGCAGGAGGAGAATGGGAGTGGCAATCCAAGAGGTGGCTTGTGGAGATGGCCTTCCGCTCAGCTGTAAATGACAGCAGCAAGTGGACAGCGGGAGGAGGGAAGAGGCCGTGGAAAGATCAGAAGAGTAGGGCAGATGAGGGGCAAAGAGTTCAAAACAGAAAGAGCAGAGAAGGTGACAGACATCTGCCGCCTAGACCAGTTCAGGGCAAGGATTATGAGAAAATCAGAAGCCTTGAGAGACGGCGGCTGCCCAAACGGTGCCYGACACATGCAGGTATGTTGACAGGTGCTGATAGACATGAGCTTCCTCTGGAAAGGTTGGCTCGATGCGCTAGTTTGGGAAGGTACAGCATTAGCATAACCCTTGGCCAGAAGTAGTGTACTCCTCCTCAGCTGGTGTGTTGGGTATGGTCTCCTGTTGACACTGCTGCACAGATTCCTGCCCAAGCTGCAGATTCCGTGTCCACTTGGCTATTCGGTGTGACAGCTAGGAATGAGAGGGAGATGAGAGGAGGTTATGGGGCCGTGCAGTCGTTGATGCAGAGTTCAGAGGTGGCAACTGGATGGATGGAGGGAGTGAACGGGAGGTTCTAGTTGACAAGCAAAAAAAGAAAAAGAGGTTGCAATTTTTACAAAACTAATGGCAATCCTGTATAGAAAATACTGAGTGATCGTATTGTTCAAGATTGCATTATTTTGGAAGTCCAGAGGGGGATGAATTAAAATAGCCTTTAAACTATGACATCTTCTAATTTTTGAGTGCTATAGTTTGCAAGTGTAATAATGCTCTTCAGTCATAACTTACAGAGCATAGAAGAAGAAAAAACAATACCGCAACATTTTTATGACCAAAAAGAAATTTTATTTGTATCTTGCTTTGTTCCTGTTTTTACTTCTGACAGCAAATATTATTCTCCTAAATGGTACTCTGGAAAAAAGTAGTTTTCAAACTTGTTTTAATGTGGAGTAACTAYAACTCTCAGCAGATGTGAACAATGAAAAAAAATTATAAGTAGAAATCCAGTATTGTTTAAAATATTAAAATCATAATTTTACTCAGCCCTATCTGAGAGGCTTTCTGCACATTGCTTTTTTTTTTTCTCTGATATTTTAGGTTTTGTCTGGTCACTCTGATATTGTTGGAAGAAAGGACAATAATAAAAGGAGACACTGGGGATTAGAAATACAAGTCTACAGTGATTCAGAAAAGAAAGATAAGGAAAGATTCTGAAAAAGTAAAGCTTCAGTTGCTTAGAGCATATCTAGCCCTGAGGTCATAAAACCAAGATTATATTGTTTATTTACAGTAGCTGGTATAACGTGAGCGAATTAGTTTATGAACTTTGTGCCAAGTGCATGTTCATATATTGGCTGGGTAAACCCTTTTTAGAAAAATCCAGTGGAGTAAAGGAAAAAAGCAGTAATTATTATTTTCCACTATCAATTACAGTAAATTCTGCTTTATTTATCTTAAACATTTCTCCATGGTTTCTTGTAAAATAGGAAGCATTTCATCCATTTAAATGTGTTGTGAGTGCAGAGGAAGCTCAGAGATACATTGCAGTGRTATCCTGTTTAAAATGAGATAAGTTTTTGTCTAAATGAGAACATGAACTGAGCTGTTAAGGAGTTTTCTCAGCTCAGCCATATTACTTCAGTCTTCTTTACCAAGAAACTTCCATGGTGTCTCTTGCGAGGAGAAGCACTTACGTATGAAATGGTTCAATGTGCCTCTCCGAAGGAATCAGGAGTGACTCCACAGACTGCATGTGGGAATAAGTGGGAACTTTGCACATATTTCACCTAAATATACATGTTAACTGATGCCCCTTCGTTTGTGGGAACTGGTGATGACAAGACAAGTTAAGAAAAAAAATTACATAGTGAGATGGTGGAAGGAATTTGTTGGGGACTGATATATAGATTCTTGACTGAAAAAAGGAGAAAAAGTTCTGGAAAAAAAGTGAGCGTGCGTAAATGTCCAAATTAGTTTTTTTAGAATTTGGAAGCAGGTATTGAATACAATTTGTTTTGAATTAAGGTAGGCTGATAGGTAGGGTCAATGGTTACTAAGACACAGACTGAGTGAAAACAAAATAATAAAAGGTAGAGCCAGAGGTAATTTTTAGCAAGGTTTCAAACACAAAAAAAAGGAGATGGGGAAAGATCTTGACTGTCATGTGTTGTGTCTGGAGAAGTGAAATGTCTCTGACAGTCTTACACCCACTTCGCAGACGTGACTGGGGAGGCCTATAAGAACTGACAAGGTAAGTCCCTGGCGAAGGGAAGGCGGGAGGAACTGGGCGCACAGGCAAGCTCCCCTGGCGTGCAGTCGGGAGGGAGACTGAGGAGCCTTCACAGACCATCATAGTGTGATGACCGAATGCTTGTAGTAAAGGACAAACTTGCACACTGCTCTTAGAGAGGAAAAAATCTCTGACTGACTTATTTTATCTTGGGAGATCTAAGGCTTTCTGGCACGGCTGAATATTTCCCATAAATTCAGCACTGAATCTTATTTATTACTCTGAGTTCACCTTTGGTCTTACTATATTTCTCTTACTATATTCTATTTTTCTTCCTTGCATTCATATTAGCATTAGAGTAGAACAAAAAAAAAAGAGTATACATATGAATAGTTTCTTAATTCTTAAGGACTTTGTGCAACAAATGCAGAATTTTTAGTCACACCTTCACAAGTGACAGTCATGAGCCAGAGAAGTTCCTGTTAGTGACATGTCAGAATACCCAACAGAAGTATGTTTTCAAAAAGGGATTTATTTAATCTCAGAATAGCTCCTATCATGCCAAAGGCATGCAAATAAATGGATAGTGAAATGATTCTTATTTAAATGTTTTGGAGCAAAAAAAAACAATAAGTGACCATAAATCTGAATATTATTTACAAGATGCAAACATCAATTTTCCTTGCAAGAAAGATGCTTAAAAACATGAGTAGATTGAGATTTGATGAGCTCAGATGGCAAAGATGAAATATGAACTTGATCATGTTTCACAGGGTTTTATGCTGGATCCAGCCCCATGTGCTACAAGAGATAAAAGTTGAGTTGTAGTTAGAAGTTATTTGGGGAGACAAATGTATTTGCTTTATTAGAAGACATCTCTTGCTTCCTGTGTGACCCTGAGAAGATCACATATGCTTCAGATTCATTTTATTCATATACAAGAAGTAGAAATAATAGTATTCATAGACTTCATGTGAAGGTAAATTAATGAAGATTCATAACAAACTTTCATATGATCAAATGTAATGCTAAGCATAAGATGGTATCAGATTAGATAAACTTAATTAGTATTGTCAAAATCAAACATTTTTTTTTAAAAAAAAGACTGAAACCAGAAAAAAAAAAAAAATCCTGAGGTGTAATTCAAATAATCACAATCACGTATTACTGCAAGCAGCTTTTATAGGTTTTATTTTCACTTTCTGCTCACAGAAATTCCTCTATATTTATTTGAGTATAAGTCATAATACATACTTTAATCCCAGAGTGCTTTTAGTTGAGCCATGAATATTGTAAGATGTCATAAAACTGTGTTAGATTCTACAGGGCTAGGATTTTTATTCTTTTTCTCTAAGGACATTTTTTTTATTTTCATAGTTATGCTAAGAAATGCATGATTTCTTACCTTTAAAAAGGGAAAACATTTCCTGAAAAAAATGCAAAAATATTATTCGTATGAGTAATCTCTTTAAATTCATGGTACCCCTTGTGTCATTAAGATTTAGTCTTTGAGGAGACGCTTTTGTAGCCTGTACAAGTGAGCTGATTTTGAATACTTTTCATGGAAGAGTAGTGGGGGGAAAAAAAACAGAGTTTTCAGACTTGCTCTCCAAAAATCGGACATAAATAAAGATCTAGTTCTATGAATGATCTATATCTCAATATTACCTAATAGGAATTCAGTTACATGGAGATTCTGCAGTATCTTTGACTAAGCTTTTGTAGTCCAGAAGACCAATTCTTATCTCAATTGCTGAATTGTTAGTTAAAGATTTGCTATTAGACTTGCTTTTGATAAATTTGTTACAGGGCTTAGTGCCTTCCTACTACATCTAAGAATATCTCTGATTGATTGTTATTCTTTCAATATATTATTTATAATTTTAAATATATACACAGGTATTGATAAAAATGTTATATGTGTTAGGGTCTACTGCACTGATAACCCTAGAAAGATGTTTTGTTAAGAATCTGTTTATTGTCACTTGCACATTCAACCACAACTTTTTCAACCAAGAAGCAGTTCATTCTGTTTTCAATAATCCATGTTGAAGAATAATACTTATTCTACAAATAAAAACATATCCATTTGGGCTATGGCACAAGAGCCATTATAGCTGAGATAGTTAATGACACAGATATGTCATTAAGACATTAAGGGCCCTCAATTACACACACCATAGACGTTTATATAGCAGAACGTAACTGCTAAGAAAAATGTTAACTATCATTTCAATGTTATATCATATATATGTGAAGTAATCTCCAAAAATCCACTGGGAGATAATGTTTCATACCTTTGCATTCAGTAAAATAAATGTGTTTTGATGAATAAGGTAAGAAAAATGTCTTTCACTTCCACAAAGAAAGTTTGCTTTTCATTTTCTCCTTTTATAACAAAAGATAACTAGTGTATGACTCTGTTAAACTAGAAGAAAGACAGGTTAAATTAAGGCTACTTCGGCAAATGAGCATCAAAACAAATATATTTATGTTCATATGTAAAAGTGTGTACTTTTATTATTTAAAGATTTTAATTCAAAGATGTTATTTTTGAAAAGTTACAGAACTGTGCTAAGTCAGTCACTTAATCTGGGAACTTCAGTGGCCAGAGAGTTTGGAAACGCTGTAAGATGAAAATGTAAAACTATCCAGAATTTTCTTTCCAGGCAACAGAAAATCAAAGAATTCATCTTTAACTGAAATATTAGGAGTATGTAAAGAGTCTGCAAGGACAGGAGTAAAAAAGACATTTATCAGCCAAGAAAGCAAGCTCTGCTATATAGGCTGGAAAGTGTAGGAGTAAAGTGAGAAAAGTAAAGATGACTTAGACCTTTCAGAGAACAAAAWCAAATAGTAAATTATTTTGAAAGAAAATGAGGAAAGAAGAATTGGGTTTGGTTAGGCAGAGAAACGTAAGGACTGGTTATACTCTAGGCTAAAGGAATTTTCAATAATGGTCATTCAGAACCCAGAGGCAAAGGCAGAATGACTAATGAGAATGTGTAAAAAAATACAAATGATTGCATTGGAAGTGGAAGTAAAACCCAAGAACGAGGCTCAGGATGGTGAGGAGCAGATTATCTCCATCCCAGAATACTGGAAGAAATGAAGTGCGAAATAGCAAGTTTGATAACAAGGATGTTTAGAACATTTATAATATTGCAAGTGTTACTGTGTGCTATGAATAGGAAATGTAGCCCATCTGAGGAGAAAAATACCTTTCTGGAATCAATGGGTTTTTTCATTCAGCTCCACAGAAAGCAAAATTTTGAAATAGTTTTGAAGCAGTGATAAAGAAAGTCGTAGAGCTAAATGAAAAATAAG
The DNA here is from genome assembly GCF_003343005.1 of Rhea americana. Taxonomy (NCBI): domain Eukaryota; kingdom Metazoa; phylum Chordata; class Aves; order Rheiformes; family Rheidae; genus Rhea; species Rhea americana. Next base: position 8,219,586 of record NW_028185038.1, on the reverse strand, counting down.
AGAAAACACAAGACTTACAGGGTTAACAGTGTTAGACTGATCTGCTATTTGGATGGAATGATTGATCTTACCAGCAGAGGAAATGAACTGTATCTAATCTGTCATTAATTCATTGCCATATTTGGTATGGAGAAATGGAAAGGAGTTGAGCTGCTGTATAAGATTGATGAGACCTCATCTGAGATAGAGCATACAATTCTGCTTGCTCAAGTTCAAGAAAGATGATCCAAATTGGAAGAAACTCTCAGAAGATCTACCAAGCTGCTCAGCAGAGCAAAGTGCCCATCTTTTTGAAATAATTTAGCTTACTTACTTCAGCAAAGTGAATATTGATATATAAGAAGTGTTTTATTAGCCCTCGGTAGATAGATTCAAGGGATGAATATCGGAGTGAAAAAAAACTATTTAAGATAAAGGAGATTATGGAAATGGGTAAAATGGAATGTGAACATATTAAGGCTGGAAATTAGTATAACTTTTGAAAATCTGGTCAGTTGTGATTTTAAGGAAACAAAAGGAAAAATCATTTCAATTTTATGAAACAGGCTACTTTGTATTTTCCCTGTCACTGTAGGCTGGACTTGATGGTAGAAGGAGTTTTCTTCTAGCTATTTGTTCCTATGCCATTATGTTGTACAGTCATTCATCTTAAATTATGTCTTTGTTTGCCACAGTCCCATTAACAGGATGGAGATTCTTCTTGCTATGGCAACCCAGTCTAGCGAAACATGTTGGCATGTGSTTAAGTCCTAGTGAAGACATGGGTTATTGGATTTAATTACTAAATCATCCATATTCTTGTAAGAAATACTTAAGCAAATTAGGTATGTTGTTTTTTAAACCTCGGTATAGATCATTCTAATGATATTTTTACTTTATAAAGATAGCGCATTAATGTTATAAATTCTGCTTTGGAATTTGGAAACACTTTAATGGAAGATATCTCAGTGCTTTTTAAAGAACCTTTTACTTGAATCTAGTGATCTGATGCACAGTTTTGTCATTGTCAGCAGTTCATAACAGACAGCCAAATAATGTTGGTAGTAATGCATGGTATAAAGCCTTTATTACCAGATCAGAAGTATAAGTTGCTGAGTTGGCTGTTTCAATTCTGAGATCGCATGTATACAGGGTTATGGTTGTTTGTCCTAAATGTAGCAACTAGTATAATTTTATTTTTAGTTTATCTGTAGCATAAATGAGAAATKAAGAACATGGTAGACAAATGCGTGTTCCTTTATGTTTTGATAGCTTCTATTAAAAACAGATACCTGTTGAGGTTAAGGTTGTCAGTGGGATACTGTTAGTAAGAAGTAAAAGAGGATAATGTGACTTTATTTACAGGTTTAGCTCAGTTGGTTARAGCGTGGTGCTGCTAATACCGATGTCGCGGATTCAATCCCCGTATGGGCTATGCTGAGGGTTGGACTAGATGATCTCCAGAGGTCCTTTCCAACCTTACCATTCTATGATTCTGTGATTTACACTGAAGCTAAAGGATARCTAGAAAAAAAGGAAATAACAAAAGTCTTGCAAATGAGGCAATTTCTTAAAAGTTTAAAACTGCTACAATGATAATTAATTAATTTCTTCCATTTCACTTATTAATTGTTCGTTTCAGAGCATGGTGACTTTTTTGGTTTTCTATTTGCTAGATTTTTATGATTATTTGATTGTAGTATAAAGGATCTCCGTCAGAGATCATCTCCAGGTACTGTTATGCAAGCAGTTCTTTAAAGGCAGTCACTGATTTAAAGGTATTTCAAAAAAAGTAAATATAACCAACTAATGAATAGAGGGTATACTGCAGAATGAGGCAACATTCATAAGCAGGAAGACCTTTTCTTTCTCCTGCCAACTGTTTCTGGTGAGGTGAAGAAGGGCCTTTAGAAAGGAAATAAAAATGTGTCAGTTCAAAACTGAAGAGTAGTTTGTATAGGAGAGTTTGGTGTCAAGAAAAATAAGTGGTGAGTTGTGGTATCTTTAATCTCCAAGGAGAAACTATTTATCCTATTCCCTGACTCACCCCCAWTCCCCCAAAAAAGCGAATTCAGAACTTAACTGTACAAGCTAATTAAAGAACTATGTTTAGGAGAACTGAACACTGACAAACACACTGAACAGACAAAAGACAGTGCTTCTATTATGTTATCTTATCTTAGCAATACAGAGGTGCAAACGATCACCCACATACTGCAGTAAGTGTCCTGGAGGTGAGAGGCATTTTGCAAAATAGAAGTAGCTTCCAACAGGGACTCTGTTAAAATAGTCATGTACAGGAAAAATGAATGTGGTTGCAGTCATCAAATAACTTGCATAAATATGCTTAGATCTCCAAAAGCGTAATTTGCACAAAGATTGTCAAAAGTGGAAAATATCTCAATGTAATTGCATGAGAAGGAGATAATTGCTCGGATGGTTAATAGCATATGGCTTTTGTTGTTTTGAATAGGAACCTTTTTTTACAGAGAATTCAAGAAAAATAAGGAGTAATTCATTGCAAATGTTGAGCTAGATGCTTACTCCTGGTGTTTCAGATGCAGAAGTCCAGAGTTAATGAAGAATTTGAAGTACAGATGGTGATTCTGTAGTACCTCTAGGAGGTACTGACAGAGTGATGCTCTATTTTAAGGTCTTTTAGGTCATTGAGTAGCAATCATCCATAGAGTACATACAATCTAACATAATTATATTTCTTGACTAGAGGGAATGGCCACTAGTAAATGGCCACTTGCTCATTTCTATCTCTATAACTCTATTTCTAGTTATTAAAAATTGAAAACCTTGCTGATCGTATTTAAAACAGGCATGTCTATACTGGTTACAGTTTAGACCATATTTATATTGGCTTCTGACAACAAAAACACTAACTTGAGTCGTTAATACTTTTCAGAAGACTTTGTCTTGGTACAAAGTGGTTATTAACCTCCTCACTGCATGCAAAAAAGCAGAGCTATCAAGCAAGGGTCATGATTGCAGAAGTTATTCAAGGGAAATTTTTACAGTGTCTCTTATGAGAAAGTGGCAGCATTGCTTGTGAATTTTACTTGTGGACATTAAACCATCCTGCTCCATTGCTTTATCTTTGAATAGCAAGTTTTTAAAGTGTTTTTGCATCATGGATTTTACTAAAAATTCAGTCTAGAAAAATCAGTAATGCCACATCGATTTATACTATTATCCTCATTTTAACTTTCATGTTGGCTAGCTTTTTATGTGTTTGTCTGACTTGAGTCTGGAGAATTGCTCTGAGATTACAGAACATTCTCAATAATAAAAATAATGTCTTGATTTATGAAAGTCTTTCATAGGAAAACATCCAAAAATACTTTAAAAGCTGTCCAGGGAGCCTTTTATTGGCCTTTAAACAGTGTGTGTCTTTCATATAGACTCAAAAAGCTACTCAGTATGTTAGGCAGGGATTTCCAGGCTTAGTTGGCTCAGTTATTGCCTATCAATGCCAATGACGTAAACTATCATTGCAGATCTATGTTTATGCTCATAAAGAGAAGTGTCTTTTCCCCTGTTGTGTTCCAAGCAGAGTTTATGTCCACACTTCCCCATATCCTCTCCCTCTCCTTCATAGAACATCCAGTGGTCTTTTCTTGCAGGAAATCGCTCCACTAAAGGAGCAGCAAGCATGAGCCAATGTRTGACTGTCTCTCTAGAAGCAAAACTGAAAGCTGTTGTTATATTCTTCACCTGGTACAGCCATGCCATATTGAAGTGGCTGCTACACTTCACTTGGGAAACTATCATGTTTTTAGGTGAAAATTCTCTTCCAGATCACATAACTAAGATAATTGCAAATATCTGTTGGCTAGATTTTCTTAAGAGAAGCTCTGTTTTATATAAATGTTAATACATGTGGAACTTGCTTATTACCAGCTTGAACTCCTGGGCATCACTGTCTCAGAGTTTCTCTTCTTATAAATASTGTCATTAGCTTTAAATATCCCAAATTACCTTGCTTTTTTAATATACTTTATTCATTAATACCATAATCATTTCCACAAAAATGTCACTCAGGGATTCCAAACCTATTAGTGTATCAGTACTACTTCCTTCAATACCAGAATCTTTCTTTGGTCATATCCCATTAAGTAATGATGTAAATGCTGAGGTTTTCTTCATCTCATTTCTGGGAGAAAAGGCTGCAAGAGTGCCCACTGTCCAGTAGTGGTTTCATTTTGCTTTATTTCTGAGTGTACTGGCAGGTTGCAATGCATTTGATCTATTTTGACCTCTACCTGGCACTGACAAGAAAAGCTTATTTCTCTTTGTGGACTGTAAACAGAGGCCAAATGAACAGCTTAGATGTAGGTATCTAGGATGTAAATATGTAAAGCTGGATGAAATGAATCCCACTCAGTGGCATTATTCCATTAATTCAGCTCCTTGCACTCATGATGCTAATTTCACTCTTTCTTGGTAATTTTATTTCTTCCTTGACTTCAGCAAGTGTTTTAAATTCTTTGGCTGTCAAAAAGCCTTTTAACAAGGATAGTTTTACCAAAAGTTAAAATCCTTCGTTCATTAAATTATCAAGAAAGCCTAATCCRCTTTGAAGTATATATGAAGAAAATGACGTTGCTTTTCATTCTTTTCCAAGACTGCTCTTCTCTAAAGTGAGTTTGGACAGGGAAAAGAAACTCTGCAGMAAAGGGATACCAATAGTGTCTCATTTGGTGATATTTGCACCCAAAATTTAAAGAATCATCTTTTTACTGCAAGGTAGAAATAAGAAGGTRAAATGCTGAGGCAAGTGAAGTGCTCTATCACATGATAATATAAGCAAAATTTTAAAATTGTAAATACTTACTTCTTAATATAGCTCTGAGACATTTTGACCTTTCCTAGTGAAGAAGTCAAGGTTTTCAAGCTACTCGTGGCCAACTATGTCTTTTTTATGTTCATACAGTGCTCATAARGACACTGAGCCTTATCACTGTTCCTGAAATAACGCTGTATATAACCAATTATAAATAATAACAATGTTTGGCCGATATAATAATGAATGTAATTCTAATTTAGTTCATGTACACTCTCTGATTTACTGCTGCCACTTGATTTAAGTAAAATAAATGGAGGATGCTTAATATAATGTGAATAATCTAAAGTTATGTACAGCTGGGTTTTTTTAAATGTTTGCCAGCCTGAATAATRACATGCTTTCTTTGGCATGTCATAATAATGCTGTGGTAGAATATATACATTATGATTACATGAGTTAGTAACCAAGGAAACAAAATTGGTATTATACCAGTGTCCTCCAGGACATGTATAATTAAGGGCCTGTCAGCATTTCTGGAAAAGATCCCCAGTTTCTCTGGAATTATCAACTTCCCTGTAAAATTTTGATGTAACACAGGCTGAAATGGAAGAGGTGAGATAGCCAGTATTGTATCAAGTATAATATACTTGTCTTTGTCTATGAGGATGTTCTCCAGCAAACTATACATACAGGTTTTGATATTTGTTCATGCTTCTTCTGATGTGTTCTCAGTTGCCCGTAGGAAGAAAACACCTGACAAATAAAGACAACATGCCAAATCCATTATGCTGAAATCAGTTGGTGTTGAAGATTTCCAGCAGGATCAAGCTGTAGAATTTATAGTTCACTATATTTAGGCCTCCATTCATCTCACCTAACCTTAGGTATTTTCCTGAGGTCTGTAATGGGGAACCAGTCCAATTTTATAAATGCCTAAACTAACTCAGTCCTATGGGCACCTAGGGAGGAAGACCTGCAAAGGCCCTTTATTTCCTCATTTAGATGAAGAGAAGTTGTACATGCCTTTGAAGGTCACCAGAGGAAGATCATATCCACAAAAGTAGATGCACCTAAATTAGAGAGCATCTGCTTCTGAGGACCTTTAAAGGCACCTACCCCTTGCTGTTGACTATACATGTTATTYAGGTGCTTAGGAGAACTGATTCATCATGGACCTGAAATTTAGGTAAAGTCGAGATGACTAAGATGGTCAGATGGGATCCCATACCTGTATCTCTCACATAAAATTTACTCAGTTCATGTAGTTTAAACCAAATCAAGATCGAAGTATTTCATTAATTTATTAACAGCACACCCTTATCTGGCAATCAGCAAGCTATACATTCAGGATCAGTGGTAAGAAAGCCCCATGTGGTCCCAGGTGCACCAGCAGTGTGGGTCCCTGGGTGCTGCGCCTCACAGGGGACAGGTCTCAGGGCACCCCACACCCACAGCAGACCGCTCTRTCAGCCCACGCAGAGACCATAGTGCCGGGAAGCAGCTGCTGACAGTGACAGACATGGTTTTGACTGCTGATGCTTCTGCTCTCAGGTTTCTCCCGAGTGTTATGAACGTTCATGTGGCTCCTACGTTTTCTTTTGAAGCTGATGCCTTTTTTGTTCCAAACAGCTCTCTGTAATTCTCCGTTGCTGTTTAATCCAGCTCGTGTCCTCCATTCGCACACGCGGGTACCCTCCTCTCTTAACAGCTGTGGTTCCCCAGGCCGTTTTGCCCAGGGTGGGCTGTGTGATCACCCCCAAGACGCCCTCATGCTCTCCTATATTARCTGTGGACAGGCGCTATATAGAGGGTGAGTCAGATCTTAGGTCTGAATGAGTTTGGAAAACAAGCCTTGTTTGAAAAGAGGACTTTAGGCATTTTGGTATCTGGGCTCTATTTCTACATAATTTTCCAATCCATTGAGTTTGAATTATGTGGTTTGTCCCTTTAATATTGGATGAAAACCAGAGATGTACATAAAATTTGCACATTTTTCACAGGAACGCTTAAAATCTGTATACCACACACTGGATACTTCTGTTTCTAAATGTGCAGTCCTGAAGATTTTATGTCTTAGTTTTACAGTCTCCAGCAGTCTGGTTAACAGTTTGCTTTCTATTTCCCTTTCCCCTGCCTCCCCGACAAGGAGGGCTCTATACTGACAATGCAGTTTAAAATAATAACTTAACACTTGCTTCAAATCAAGCAGCTGATGTTCTCCAGTACTTGACAGCTTCATAGTATTTCTGATAATTTTGAAAGGGTGCATGCTGTAAGTCAGAATTAGTTTGCTGGAAGCCACAAATAAAATATTGATGCAATGTGCACATAATAAAAAATCTTAGAACATCATTTTTCCTTGACTGTCAAACATAGTGATATCCCATTAATCTATACCATTTAGTAGAGTTGATAGTAAAACCAAAAATTTCAGGTACCATGCAAAGCATTTCTTGAACCAAGGAGTAAATTACTTGACATCTCAACCAGTTGCCAAATATGCAGACACAGAAAAAGACATTAGAGTGGAAACTAAGAAAACACAGCAGTATCAAAAAGTGCTTATTTGCTAAAACAAAACAAAACAAAACAAGCAAGAAGCCATGCTTGCTTTTCCTAATATTTTCAATGACTGAAAGTGGTCCACTGGCATTAATCGGATACTGTAATTTCCAAACTCACAGAAAGGCCAGAGATTAGGGCATGGAAGTTACAGACCATTTTCTGGTGTGCCTGCAGTACGCCTTCCTCTTACGAGTTTGAGCCAGGGTGCTCCCAGGCCTTGCTACAAGTAAGTTTACATGACAGGTCTTGAAGGAATTGCTGAAGATACACTGCRGTAGAGGCATAAGACAAATATATATAGCATTTTTTGTCATTTTTTCAAATACAGAGAACAGATACAATGGTCTCATTCCTGTGTGTTGCCACATATGAAAATTGCTTATCCATTTCACAGGTGAGATTTTCCTGGTTTTGGAACTTTTAGTTAACTCACACTTATAAAGCTTCATATTCTATAACAGAACCCATTTTTAAAGGGAATTTAAGTATTTGGGTTTGCTGTGAGCTTTTTACTGCCAGCTAATTGGCCATGTGTGAGTTAAGTATCTGAAATCAAAGACTACAGAGCATAGYCAAGGTCACTTATAGCAGGCAACAGAGACAAACACCAAACCATGATTGTTATTGCCACACACTATACCATAAAGATGCAGACACTTTAATATTTTTCTTGCAGCATGCTCTGCAATTGCATGAAAATAATACAGCACAGCACAAAAATCGTACTGTAAAATTGTTCAGAAAACCTCCTCCGAGCTGTTGTCATGGCAAAGGAATCTATTGAGAATGCTTTTAATTCAACACTGTTTCAGTGGGCCTTAAAAAATGTGAGTTAGAGCCAGCTAGAAAATGTTCGTGAGTGAATTAAAACCTGAATGTCTTATTGTTTCTGTCTTGTCTCTGTGCTCTAATATGTTSTAATTTTGTTTTTCTTAATAACACCACTATTAGGAGCAGGGAAGGGTATGATCTTTCCGCTTTGTGCGTCTGTCAGGGATAATTGCTCAACAAGTTGCAGTGTAATAACAGCACGGAAGGAATGACTCCATCGTTACCCCCAGTCCTCGTATAACGTGGGGAAAATGTCACCACCTGGGGAGGCCCGTTCTTTCAGGCTCTGAACCTGAAAGATGTAAAATTACCCGTCTGGAATCTTTTGAAGCACAACTGAAGCAATCTCAAATTACTTCTGCTGATGATTTCAATTTAGGAGTAATTTCAAAATAATTTCTTTAGAGAAACTTAACGACAACATTCACTTTTCTCGATAATTTTCACTGTTTCTGAGGAAGAAAATAAAAAGGTGATTGGTCATTCATCTATTCAGTGTGGTGCCTGGCACCTGTGTTCCAGTGAGCACTGGTAGGGAGGGGATTTATTGCATAAGCATTTAAAAGTCTGTAATAACACTAATTAGTCTTCTCTTTCTCCTGAAAATTTCTCCATCTTTGTGTCTGGTGAAAAAAAAATAGTTCAGGATCCAACTGATGGAAGTTGAAATTTGAAATGCTCAGATTGGGARTAAGATGGCACTTCTGAACTGTGAGGACAGTTTGCAACTGATGCTTGTTCTTAGAGCAAGTGACCAGAGAAGAGGAGAAATTCATCTTTGCTCCATGGGAGCTGGGAAGCTTTTGAGCTTTTCTAGTTAGGAGTTGACTTTTGATTTCACAACTAGAAAGAATAATTTGTTGTCTTTAAAAGTGAATTATTCACGGAACTTTTGTGGGCTACTGTATAGTTTTTCCAGTAAAATTAGTGAGATTAAGTGTTCTGGCCTACTTTATAAAGTGCCAAAAATGCAACGTGCCTAACCTGAATGATCAAGAGTGCCTTGAGTTGGGGAAGGGTAAGAACTACCTTCTGGTATCTTTCTGATTTTGTTTTCATTTGTGTTCCAAAAGGGATAAAGCAAATACTACCAACTGACCGAACCTGTAAATTTAGTTTAACATTGAGTGTTACAAAGTTCAGAGCAGAACTGTTCTTGGCCAAGCAGGTATTACAACAAAACGTTTATAGCAAAAGAAAGATTTACAGAATCTAAAGCAGATGACAGGTTTTTATTATTTGAATTATTTTTCAGAAAATAAATCCATATTCTTATTATAGTTCACTCATTTTTATTTTTTAATTTCAACTTTAATTAATTTTTATCCATCAGGCAGAAATGAAGGATGTGCTTCTCTATCATTTTCTTTTCRGGACCCTGAAAGGATGAAAAGCAGAAAGCTACAGCTCTCATTTTAAAAGCAAAAGTTAATGTTAACTAATTTCCACCTAAATTAAAAGCAGTGGGTGTTAGTCTCTTGATTTTTAATGTGTAAGAACATGTAACCCACCCCGAAGCAGGAGGATGTCAGATTTTCCTGTGTTAAGAAAACTACAAATGGTCAGAAATATTCTGCTTTCTGCTTTGAGCCTTAGCTCAAGTGGAACAGAACTCCTGGCAGAGAAAACTGGCACTGTTGTGGGGCTTATTTGAATGAGGAGCTGGATGAATTTGACAGCAACTGTGGCTCTTGCAGATCAGAGAAAGATGTCTACTGGACATGTCAGGAAAAGAAAGATAATCCTGTCACCAGCAAAGTGAAAAATGAATACAAACCGAGTGGGCAGTGGGACAGCTGCAAGTTAAATGCAAAAACTCAAAAATGTTATGTTCGTCTATTTGAGAGATAAAGCAGCTTAGAAATGTGATTAAGATTTTATCTGAGACAACTGCAGGGCAAACAGCTCTGCTGGTCCTTGTGGTACAACAGTACATTTTTTCTTGTCTTTCTGTGAGTGCCTCAGCTAGACTTTAAACAGAGCAGGTGACCTAGGGTGGATGACAGTGCAAGATCAGGACGAAATGAGCATTTCTGCAATGTGCGTAGTGAGAAACCTAAATGTGTGACATAACCTTTGACTATAAAGTGAACAGCARAGACAAATTAAATTGTAGAGGTAAAAGAGCAGTTCTAGCTTAAGAGTCTCTTTGTCCTAAAGAAATAAAATTTTTATACCTGTAGTGTAAAAATCTAAAATCAGGAGGATACGGCAACCTTCAGTCAGAGGAAGGGTACCAAGAGTGCAGTGTTGCAGATCCAAGAGGTGACTGAGTTGAATAATGAGTGGTTTCAGTTGTCCAGGTCTGTCAGCACAGTTCCAAGGTAAAAAGCAATTTTTAATGTCTTAAGTGACTTAGAACRTCTGATTTCTAGCATACACCAGAAGCAAAATTAATACTGACTTAGTGCTAATAAAAATAAAGGCTTTGGCCCATTAAATAATAATAATTGACTGTGAGGAATGGTATCCATAAGGTAATTAATATATTTTTATGTCAGGAAAATGGGGGAAGTATTAAAAATTGCTCTAAAAAATAGGTCTCGGCATGGAGTTTAGATAATCATATTGATAGAGATGTCACAAGTGGGCAAGCTCCTCAACAGATGATCAGGAAGGCAAGAACAGAAATCCCCCTGTGGAAAGGAAGACACTSTTTGGGTTAGGGCACTATATACATTGTTTTAATTTGAGAGAACTTAAATAAGTGCTAAGAATAGCTATACTGAGTCACTAATCTTTTTTTAGATACTGCCCTTAGAAAAATGTCGAATTAGTTGGTCGAAAGCATTAAGATATTAAAATGTCTGATTGCTTGGAATATTGAAATCTGTTTTTGTTGTATTTTTGCAAAGTTTTCACCTATCTAAACAAAGAGTATATGGTGCGGGGGTTTTTTTGTTTATATTTTCCCACATTCCCAGCATGTGTGGCATAGTGTTGAATCACGTTTTCAAGACTTTCTGGTCCTTTTTGTCCTCCTCAGGTGACARGTATTGCTAAGACTTACACTAACCAGAACTGTGAATCCTCATCTTCATCAAAAGTGGTGCGAGGTTGCAGACTACAGTTAAGAGAAATGTGATCGCAAAACCAGTGATAGCATGAAGGGAAAAGCTAACCAGGAGCAGAGGATTTGGGCACGCCAGGGCCTGCTGGGCAGTGCGGAATTATCTGCATGGCTGCCACGGCACACTTTTCAATCTGCCCTTAGTCCCACGGCCCACCAAATAGGGGAGGCTGCAGTGTCGATATCCTCTCCATATGTACTCGTGCAATTTGGGGTGTTTTTTCTCGACAGAAAGCCATGGTGCCCCTGAGAGAATGATTTAACTTTCTGCTTTTTTTTAGAGAGCTTTCAACAGTTCARATTCTTCTTTCAGCTATCTCTGAGAAAACCCTGTTCCAAGGTGCAATTAAACATGACATATCTGTCTCTTTTTTTCCTCCTTTTCCCAGTAATTCTTCAATAGCTTACATCACAAAACCTAAAAGCAATGCAAAAGAGCAGTATTTACTGCTACTCTATTTTTAGGGAAATTGTTTTTAAAGGCACTGTTTTCTAGAAATTTCTGACGTGTGGAATTATAGAGTGTAAAACACATTTTATTCCCCTTTTAAATGTCTTTTAAGTTAAAGTGTTTCAGCTGCAAAAATGTTCCCTTGCTTTCTTGAAGTYAGACTGAGCTAGAGAGACGTGGGATGATCTGTTCCTCCGTAGTGAAACCAAATAGCAATGCCTTCGTCTTTTTCTTCGTGAATACTGATGCCAAAAGTCAGTTTGCAAGCCTCAAGGCTTTTGGTACCCAAATAGTGATAAAAGGAATACAGACTGCTGCTTACCATCTTTAAGAAAGCACCAGATCCTGTACTAGCATAATTACTATGTGTGAAGTCTTGCAGAGAAATAAGCTATAAAAAGAATAATGAAACTTGTGAGCAATGGGAGAAAAAAAAATTGTACCAGCAATTCTTAGTTCTGAATACATTTGAATGTATGTCTTGAATGAAAGCCATTGGAAGAACTACAGGATAAAGCGTAAGGGATAACGACAAATAAGGCATTTTGGAAAAATTTTTAATGTAAAATCCTAATTCCTAAAGTGAACAGCTCAATAATGTCCCTTTTATTTGTTTTTATACTGAATCTGTTTTTAGTAGGTTCCACTAGAAGATGAAATGAGCTGTTCCATTAAAAAAATGTTCTTTCATTAAATGTTTATTTTGGAGTTAGACTGCAATCTGTTAAAAAGGACAACCCTTCCAAAACTGTCAGGGTAGATCATGTAGGAATTTGAAAGATACAGAATATTTACTTAAGAGGAAATGGCCTAAGGAACTATTGCTAATTTTAATTAAGTTTTTTTGCATACCCAATTGGTCTACTAGAGCTAGACAATCCTAGAACTACTCCTATCTTTTGCAGAATACATTTCCTCATGACTGCTGCAATACCTTCTTGTAGCTGATTCTCAAAGTTTGCACAGTAATTTYGTCTTTTAGCAATACAAAAGAGTAAACAACATTATTTTTAGAACTATTAAAAATACCTATTTGGTGAAAAATTACTGATTTTAGAAAATTGCTCAGGCATAAGGAAGAGTTCAATATTCCTGTAAAARAAATAAAAATAAAGAGTAACTCTAACGAGAAAAAAAATCTTTATTAAAGCTATAAGTCAAGATAATGATATAATASGAGAACACTATTTTTTAAACTAACTTTGGAAACCAACTTGGATGTTGGAAGGCCTGAAAATGGTCTTGGTTTGTTCCTGACTTTGGTTTGTTCCTGATGTTTCTCCTTTCACCAGTGTCCTGCTAATCTAAACTAGCTACACAAACTTTGTTCTGATACTGATGCTTTGTAGAAATGGGTGAAAGGATCAAAAGAACAAATACTTAAAAGAGGAAAAACTCTGTAGTCTGCATATGTTTTCTAATGCCTGTTCTCCTTTGGCCTTATTGCAGGCTGRTACAGTGTCCAGTGTAGAGACTAGGTCAGGGAGAGTGTATAGATGTCTTCCAGTGGATCCTGAAGACAGTTGATACCTGTTTTTTTGCCTGGGCTGGTGCACATGGCAATGTAGTATAGCACACACACACACAGAGCTCTGAACTCAGGGTTGGAAATGCAGCCCATAGATCGGCCTCCAGAGCTGAGCTGATATCCTTCTGTGGAATTGCAGTCCTCCCTTGGGACACACCAACTCAGGTCAGGACACACAAACCTTTGGGCAAAAATTGTGTGGCTTTCCTAAGTTTTGTCTAAAAGCACAGTCTGATTCACTAAAATCAGGATAGATCCTTAAGCTGTTATTCRGAATATCAGGAAAAAGATTACATACTTAGGTTAAAGTAGTACCACTGGTCCAAGCTGGGTTTGGGGTGCCTCTGTACCTGTGGATTCTCTGTACAAAAGACCGTCCCTAATCCAAAAAGGTACTAGACCAAAGGTGAGGGGATATCACGAAAAGTCTCTGCCCGATTACCTGAGGCTTTAGCACTTTATTTTCTTTGCTTTTCTTTTTTTGTCTTTTTGTCTTTTATTTTTTTTTCTATTGTCATTATTTCAATGGTTATAACTAGGGACCTTATTTTACATAAAGCTTTTTTTAATGAGGTTCCCATTCCATCCTACATGGCAGGTACCTAGTTTATCTCAATAGGTTTCTAATTACCTCCAGTGAGTTGAAGGGAAGTGTCTTGCTGAAACTACCACCATTCTCTGTCCAGGGAACCACTTTACTCAATAAAGATAAGGCATTTAGAGATAAAGAACCTTAAAAGAGCCTTAAAATTCAATAGCTACAAATGAATCTTCCTACTGGAGATGCACCTTTCCTGTAAGCCAAGAAGTTGCTAGTTATATTGTAGTGCTTAACAGCTTGATTGGGAGGAGATTATTGTCTTGGCAATTACCAAATCCTTTTTTTCCCAAATGAGATGCTATTTTGTTATAGTCAGGTATCAGCAGACAGTGAAGGTCACTTTAAAGAGATGGGTGGGGGGTCTTCTTACATAGCTATTTTGATATAATGTCTTTCCTCAGATCTTTTCTTTTCCCTCATCTTTACCACATTAAGTGGGAAAACTGAGTTTCTTTCAAAGAAATACTTTGGTCTGTGCCTCCAGAAATCTTTCACTGGAATGTTTTTATTTAGGAGGAATGTCTGTCTGATTGATAAGGGATAATAACCCACAATGGGAAACCTTCACATCAGAAGAAAACCATCAGCATGTGAGTTTTTATAGAGAGTGACTTGCTGATATGTTTATTGTGCACAAAGTTAGTTTCCTCTATGTCATTGACTGAGAGTATAACTTTTTGGTTTTCTCTGCTTATCTGCCTGAAAGACTTTTAAAAGGCCTATCTCCACTTGACTGAATAACTGGACCTGCAAATGCCAGTCTTCCACAGAAGGTTTTAGTTTGGGCAAAACAGCTGTGGATTTTGGCAAATGCAGACATGAGTCCACTCCAAATGAATCAGAATAACCACAGATGTCAGCTTCATTGGAGCTGATATACCAGCATTCCACCTCGGGAAAATTAAAATCCTATAGTAATGAGAACTCATTAAAAATGCCCTTCCCTGGAAGGTTTTCGGTATTGAGTCTCATAGCCAGTGTGAACCCTGCAGCAAGGTTGCCGTGGCTTATTCGTGATCAAACAAATTGGCACCATGAACGAGAGCTTGGCTGTTGGTGCTCAAAAGTGCCTTTGTGGTGAGAACAGCCTTTTCAGCAGCTTCTCATCTCACAGGAAAACTAAACACAGCAGGATATCTCTACAGGAGGCATTTTCATTTGCAGAAACAGCCATTTCAACAATGAACATTTTTTATCATCATGCAAAACTAGGTGGCATTGGTAGTGACCTGGTAACATTGAAATACAACCTAACTCTTTAAAGTGGAGATAAATGCAGAACCAATACAAATAGAAGGTGGAACTGTCCATAGGTAATTGATTCTGTCCATCTCATGAATGACAGATTGCTTAATTTTTTTTTTAATGTATGTAATGTGTGCATGCTGCAGCGGAGGAAGAGTAGATACGTGCTTTTGATGACTCCTTAACCACTTCAGATATTTTACAGTTTCAAAGGGTTGAAATGCCTGGAAGCAAATATTTAAAGATCCAACTCTTTCCCCACTTCCTCTCATCCAAATCTTTCTTCACTACCGTCCTACCTAGCACATGCTGTGCATCCAAGCATAATTCAGTTGGCATGATATGCAAAAATCACTAAAAATGAATAGGGCAATGTTGTCCACAGACCTTGTCTTCACTTAGAGCACTTATCAGATATTTTCCATAAGGGTGAGTCCAGAGCSAGTTTTCTATGGTAATAAGAAAGCAGGGAACCACTTAGGAGGTGAGTCCAAACGAGGTGTGTAAATGCTAGGGAATAACTTTTTCTCCCGCTAGTGAATTTCCACAGGAAGAGCATTTGGATAATCACGTTTTCTCTGCACTTTCCTTCTGGTTAAACACACGCACACACTCCAGTACCCTGGCCACCACTGCAAAGAAGCTGGAACACATTATTTCCTTTTAGAGACAAAGACAGGATTATGAGAACCACTCTGGCTGTATCGGGAGCAGTGGACCAGTGACAATTTCTGATGAGGTAGTCATCTGGTCTTGTCAGAAAACACAAAAGGGTCAGGCCAGACAAGCACGAGGCCCAAGTCAATAATATAGAAGGTAACTGTACAGACATCCCGTGTAGCACTAGATGCCCAGGCTGCCCTTTCCTCAAAGTGTTTTGTTGGATGCCAAGTACCCTCCTTTTTAATCTTCTCATTCTTAAAAATGATGGATTCAAAGTCTTGGAGTAAAAAATCAGGTCTCTTGAAAGTTSCTCTTTATGCCTGTACCTCTAGGTCATATGGAACCTTAAATCAAGCATCTCACTTGGCATGGGAGCTCAATGCCACTAAAATTAGCRCCTGAGAAATGTATTTATGTTTCCAAAGCAGTTAAGGGTGAAGTTGTAATTTCTTTCCTCTTAGATCTGGGTCAGAAATGTCAGTACCTATCAAAGAGGTGCCGCCTTTTAGAGGGAGGGAGGGAGAGGAATAGTCTCAAATACTTTCCAGTGAGATCTTCACTGCCTCASTGCACTGTCAGTCCTGAGGAGGAGAGAGGTGCTGCCATCTATCACAAAAAGTATGAGCATATGTCACAGAAGAGGGTAAAACTCAGTAGAGGGAAAGCAGAGGTAAATTTTACTATCCAAACAGAATTTGTTTATAATTTGATRCTTCATCCTCTTTGCTTTTTTTCTTTCCTAAGAGGAATCAGTTTAAGCTCTTCATTCTAGACAATGGCATAAAAACAGCTTTTAGCCTAAGGTAATTACTCATTATCATAATCTTCACAAGAACCTCCTCAGACGGACATGAGTGTACCTGGGGATCTTCAATCAGACTGAATGGGTGTTTTCTTCTTGCTAATTAAAGCTAGGCAGTTTGGTGTGAAGCAAATTAGCAAAACCTGGTTATTCTACGAAATGATAACRCAGTTCTTTGTTAACACATCTCTATCTAATTGAAACCCAGTATGTTGTGCATTATAATGGTCCTCTAGAAATGCATACTGAAAAAGAATAGCTTTTTGAGGACTTGAGATATTTAATTTTAGAGGTGGAAAGTCACACTGATACTGCAGAAAGCCATGTATGTATCTCCACCTGTTTTGAGTAGTGGATCTAAAAAATGGTCACRTTTCTTAGAGCAATAAAATTTCATTTAAATATTTTTACTCTGTGTAGCTGTAAAGATAGACAAAGAGATTTACTAGGAGACAAAATGACCTCAAAGCAGCTGTAATCCCSTCTGCCACAGTCACTGTCATCAATGGCAAAGGTGTACACTTGATGCCAAATATTGTGGGACTGGCTCTGCTGCTGCATGGTCATTCTGCCCAGATCAGGATTGACTGCAACAAAACTAGACATTTTATGCAAACATTTTGTGTATTCCAAATGTTCCACTACTTAAATGTTTAGACTAATACACCCAAAAGCATATATATGAAAACTTAGCTTACATATGCCTGCTGGTTTTTTTCTCTGATCCTTTTTTGCCATTATCGCGTACAGCAAACATTAGCTTGAGGCAATTCYTTCGTTTGAGAAACCTAAGCATCAAGATGAGCTAGGCATAAGRCATTTTGATTTTAATGTTAAAATGAGTGCTTTCATAGAGGACTATGTGAATTTAAATCTACCTGCAAGCATATATGAACAAAATTAACAGCAAGTAAGATTAACRCTGAGTTGTTTAATTCATATCATGCTATACTGATATTAAGGTTAACCAAGACAAAGCTTCTCATGTTTTGTCAATACTACTGTAAAACCTTTTGGCCCTTCATTCTGCATTCTTTAATATCATTAACTTCCTACCATCATCCTTAATCCTACAATGTATATAACACTTTTTTGTTYTGATCACTGTCATGTTATTGGAGTTCCAGTTAGCAATTTCAGAGCACAAAGTTGTTTAGTGCTGTCATCTGGCTGCCTATCTTTTCATTTATTCTACTGATTTAGCTAAAAACCTTACATTTCTTACATTTACAATTGACAAGGACAGGAATCCAAAGGTACAGAACTTTATTGTGTGACAGAGTAAATTTTCTATTACTTTTTAAGCCTGTTTCAGAGACTTTCTGAAATACAGATGAGTTTAACAGGGTTATCCCTTAATTTTATTACTTTTTTCATTTATTGAAAATCTCAGTGACTTCCATTTTCTAGAAAAAAGGGAAAAGTTTAGCTAATATGTAGTTCATTCCATTCTTCTTGCCTTTTCATTTTCCTCACAGATCAATTGGATCATCTGGTGTCATAATCTCAATAGCAGAAGGCTTGTACACAGAATGTTGATGTTTATTGATGTTTCTGTTAAATTGATCCCTGGCCTGCGTCCTTGTGTCCTACTGACCTCATCCTTCTTTTTATTGTATTTACTGAACTGACGCCACTGAAATAAGTCAGTCCTTTCCTCACAAACCAGTTAAGACCCTGACCTAACAGAAGCTCTTGAATAGAAGTTTACCTTTAGATCTGTGAGATACCCTATTGCCACTAGTTAAAGTACATGTAGATGCATRCAGAATATTCTTAAATGATTTTCATGGATAAAGACTTATGTTGTCTATCTTGTAGAAAGATACCTGGTCATGTCTAAGGTGTGGAGCTACTGTGCTATCAGCAAGGAGTGAATTTAAGATCTTTAAAATGTAGAGCTCTACAGATTATCTCTTAAATATCCTTGTGATATAGACTCTCACCTGTGATATAACTAGTCAATAGAGAATGAATCAGTTGGAGGTACCAATGTAGTGTATTRCATTGGCATTGTTTGGACATGCATCTCAAATGGTTTTGGGAACTTCTCACAGAGTATRATTTATCCCTGTAAAATTCCAGTGAATGCTTTATCTTCTTTAAAACCCTAAATATGAAATATTTCATTTAAAGGCAAATTCAGGCTGGGGCAAAATCTTAATATACGCAATTAGATTGATCTAACCTTTCTTCATTAGGGCAGTGGGAAATACGCAGCCTCATTGATGCTGTGGGACCATTTCTGAGCTGATCTGTAATTCGTATGCACTTCCTTCTCACCTYCATTTCTTCAGATAGATATTTGACATTCAAATATCTGACAGATGTTTGGCATGGTATGGAGGATTTGGACATGRAAGTATGTTAGGCCCTAAATTTAAGTAATGATTTTCAAGCTCTCAAAGAACATGCAATAGAAACAGTACATGAAATAGAACAGAAGATAGTAGTATGTGAAATAGAACTTTAGCCTAGCTGAGGCTTCATTGCGGGTTTCRGTGTGATATGATAAATTGTCATCTGAATGAAATTAGAAAGAACCTTATGACTGCTTGTCATTTTACAATTTTCTAATAATTAWTATTCAAAACAGAGTGCTTCCTCTGTCACAGTTATCTGTCTCTGAAAATTATAAGCGTGTTCATGTAATTCTGTTCTGTGGATATTCAGGTGAAATTCCCAGAATTCTAATAATTCTTACACCAACTTCAGGGATAATCAACTGTGATTCAGAAGTCATGAATCCTGAAAAGTTTGTGAATGGCATCTAGTTCACTCTTCATTTGCAGTTCTAAAAGAACAGTTGTCACAGTATGTTCTGAACCTAATCAAATCGCAAGATTAAAGAGATGATTGGTAACAGAGGATCTGAAGCTGTAAACAGTAGSTGCAAATTACCGTAGCCAAGAACTTGTTCTTGTTATTAGAATGCAGTAAAGGTCTTGATGAGGCCTAATTAAACTTGTAGAGTTCTTTGAGGAAACCAGATTTTGGTTCCTCTAAAATTGGCGAAATTCAATTAATTCTTGTTCAATGACTAAAAACAATATACTTTCTGAATTACTGAGTAAGCAATTATCTGTGCAGCGTGTAATTCACTGACATTAGAGATATTGTCATTCCCATTTTAAATCCTCACACTTTCAGATTATTGGATCTTCCTAACCTTTTGCTATGSAAAAAGTACGTTCCCCATTTCCATAGACTTCTTGTATCGAACAGTTTTTATGAGAGAACTGAACAAATTGTTCATGAGTATTCCTTCCAAGATAATTCCCCTGGGAAGTATGTTGCTGTGTACATGCATGTTGGTCTTCTGGCTTAATGTGTCATCAAGAGAAGGCTTTCATTTTGCAGTGTTAGAACTTTTAAGTCCATAAGCAGAGTAAAATGTTAAGGAACAGCTTCAGTAACTCAGCCAGTAGAGGGAACTCTAATACAGTACATGGCAGAAGACCTATGATTCCAGAACAGGGTAGCAAGTGTCACAAATACAAGATAGTACAAGTGTAAAAATGTGTATTTGTCATATGTCATTTGTAAAGCCAAGTACTTACTTCATACATTGTGTTTATTGATTTAGTGAGTATGTAGATGTTGGCTTATTTCCTTGCCTTTCCTTTGCCTTGTGTCATCTAGTAACAGTTCACATATGTCTGCCTAATTTAAGGGATGGATTGTCAGTAATAATGTCGTAAGTTTTTTGATTCATAAATATTAAGACCAAGTACCATTGACCATTTAGTTGCAAAATGGCCAGAGTAAAAAAAATAGAGTTTTGTATTTTTAGCGTCAGTTGCCACAGTTATGGCAAGACAGCAGCCTTTCTTAGAATGAGTGGCATGTCCTTTGGAGGACAGAGGAACTTTTTACAACCTAAGGCATGGCAGTCACCAAAAAAGTTGTATGAAGCTTCTCTTCTGTGTAAGGTCCCCGTAAGAATGGAACTCTAAAGATACTTTTAGTTGGAGTATCAATGTTTTTACTTCTGTAAAGGTCCCTACTTCATTAATTTTAAAGCTTGAACATGCACTTGGTCAGTAGACCGTCATCTACTTCTTTCCTTTTTTTCTTCCCCGTAGAGATGAAATGTCACCGTGCAAGTTGATCACTAAATAGCTTGCTTAGAGGAATAGTTTCTTGTTCTGAATTGTTAAAARTAAGCATGTGCATGAAATAGATGTATTATTTCCTTGTTGCAACTCAGACTCTGTGCAAGATCTTTCTGCATCAGATATCCTTGGTTCTGCTCTACACTGAAGCGAGACACTTCGTTATTTCTTCACATTGGTGTATTCCCTAGGCTTCTGTGGAAGATAAAATAGTATATTAAAAGAACAAAACCTTCTGACATAATTGAAAAAAAATGAAAGCTTCTGCAGAATGCATGGGCTTAGGKTGGGATACTCAGTATGAAGATTTCACATGAGAATGGTTTGAGTTATATTGTTTAAAAGAGCACTTATTCTCATAGAAAGGATAAACATCCTTGCACATATCATTTTTTACTGTTTCCAGTGTCAGCATTTCAAACCTTACACACTATTGTAAAACAGAGCAAAAGTCTAACTTGGCACRAACCTCCATTGGAGACTAAGCAATTGCCTCAGTCATGACTACTGAAGTACAGCATGGTTGCCTCTGCTTTGCATATGTGCATTTCTAGCTTTAAAATTGCAGAAGAAGCAGCTTATTAGATAGCTAATCTTCCATTTGCATGGAGTGCCATACAGTGCTTTCTTCTTCAGATGGAACTCAACTTAGCTTTTCATTATAATTAGGTAGTAGCTTTCTCTTTTTTTAAGGAAATCATTATGGAACATTCAGAACTGACTATTAATAAATAAGGTTTCAGGGAGCTGAGTATAGTTTGGGTAAATACAAAGATGTATGTATTGACTTTAATGCCATAAAGTCAATACAAAGATCCTCTTTAGCAGCTGCAAAATCAAGGGGCAAAAAAAGGTGGATTTAATATATTTTTATCAATAATATTTTGAAATTATKACAGAGTATAACTTATGATGGAGTATAACCCATGCAAAATAGAGATATGAAACATAGTCTTTATCTATACTCAGATCTTTTGGTGAGCTTGGATGAAGTAGATCCTACTTCTATAGGAAATTTCTCTGAAAGTAAGAGCAATTCTGATCTCATTCGAAGATACGTTACAAAACATAGGAGAAAATGAGGTCAGGCATTCCAGAGGTCAGTTCAGGATGTCCTGAGGATGACATTGCCAACTCTGCCAAAAAAAATAGAGAGGAATGAGCTTCAATGTCTGTAAGTACCTGAAGGGAGGGTGTCAAGAGGATGGGGACAAACTCTTTTCGGTTGTCCCGTGTGACAGGACAAGAGGCAATGGRCAGAAATTGAAGCACAGGAAGTTCCACCTGACCGTGAGGGGGAATTTCTTCACTGWGAGAGTGACRGAGCCCTGGARCAGGTTGCCCAGAGAGGTTGTGGVGTCTYCTTCTCTGGAGATCTTCAAGGCCCGCCTGGATGCAACCCTGTCTACCATGCTCTAGGTGTCCCTGCTGAGCAGGGAGGTTGGACTAGATGATCTCCAGAGGTTCCCTACAACCTTACCGATTCAGTGATTCTGTGATTCATCTTTAGCCTTTACTTCATGGGCATTTATAATGTGTGCTGGTTCCCAAATGGTGTAGTAGATGAGAGCGGCTGCTATGGTTAGCAATACCCGCACTGTTAATCTCTTCAGTTAAGTACCCCAGTATTCTGAATTACAGCCAGAATAAGGTATCTCAGGCTCCAGACTTTGTGACTCTTCATAAATTCTGTCGCTCAGCATTTTGTATTAGCTACCGTTATAATATCCTATATCATATAAAGGAGCATTAAATCCTCCTTTAAAAGTGCCTACTGCCAAGGAGGAGAAATAGGTGCCTCAGTTAGCTTCATTTGGAATCATTCATCAGAGCTTTGCAGTGGACTCAGACTCAAGAACATCAGTTAGGCTCCCTGAATGATTACACTAAGGTCATATATTTAATTTTATGTATTCAGATGTCTAAATTGGGCAATCAGTGGCAATCAGAATATGAACTTTCTTCAGCAAATTTTTTCAATGAAATTTTGCTCTGAGGTTCAGTTTTCTCTTCTCTGGTCATTAAAGAGAGCAAAGCAAGATAGCTTGCTTTGTTTAGAGAAGCAATTTCAAAAATAGATACCTGAGCTGGGTTTTGTAAATGCATATTTATGCACTTAAGTAATTTTAAAGCATCAGTCTTAAATGAGATTTCTAGCTGCCAGAGTGCAAAAGCTAAATGATAATAGCATGGTTTGCACTGTGTCTTGTGTGTTTACTTTTGTTGTCTGTTTCAGGATACCTTGTGCTGATTTTTGTTTTGTTTTGTTTTCTAACATGAGTCTGAGGACAACTAGTGCCAGTCATTCCCATTGCATCCCAATTGCATTTTTGATCGAATAACCATTATGTTGCAGCAGATTGGTTCTGCAAGTAAAGGACTTCATCTAGTATTGAATTCAGTGCTTCTTCCAAGATGTTACGCACTGTCAACTGGTATTGACAAGAGCTGGATGGGGAAAAAACATAGCAGAAAAGGTGCAAGACTTATTTTCATGTATTGTTCATCAGTGAATTTCTTTTGGGGGAGGAATGTGATAATGATGCAGATTGTTTCTCTGACTCCTGCATGTCCTTGAGCAAATATCCCTTCTGTTGGCATTTTGACCAACTGCATAGGAAGAGTTTACATTTCTTGTGGTACAAATATTTCTCTGTATACAATGCAAGATGTGTTTGTGCAGATGGATTGCCAGTTTTTTACTAGTGCTCCTACTATTGCTGGCATCTAAAATATTTCTAACTTAACATATTAGCAATTGATCTGGATTCTTACTGTGTTACTGTAAATGATAGAATGGTTAATAATTTCCTAAAGTAAATGCAGGGCACATCATACAATATTAARAGAGATGTGTAAGGGGCCACATGTACAAGTCAGGAAGGTAATTTGAGCTCCATTAAATTATTTACAGGATGTTCCCATTCAAGTGGGAACTAATGATAAGCAGCCAAGAGAAGCTTTGTACATTTGATTAATGGATTTATATTAATGATTTCATATATTTGCTTACAGTTGAGTGGATTCTCTCCAGGTTTATATATGGAGAATTTTATAGTCTGTATGTTGAAATGAAGGTTGGTGTTTATACAGCCAATGCAACCATATGCAAATGGACAGACTTAAAAGGACAGATGCTAAAATCTTTTTTTTTATTTTTTTTTTATTTTTGGTTATTACTTCTGTGATTTGCAGGGGTAGCATTAGATTTCAGGAATGATAGATTTAATGTACCTTAATGTACCAGAGAATCATAGAGTCATGAAGAAAACATTGAGGTGTTGTTAAAATTATTACTAACTTGATTTGTTTGAAATGTTACTAATTAATAGATTATACTATACCTAATAAGCAGTTGATGTCAGTGATACAGATGGCTGGTTGGCTGAATCTGATCTATTGGAAAATRTACAGTAGGTATTTTAAAAACTACTACTCCTAGCACATGATTCAATTTGTTATTCACTGAAGCACAGGCTAAATCCAATGTATTAATCAACAATATAATTTATTATTAATTATATAATTTATGAACTTTTTTTTGTTTTCCACATTCATATTTGTAATGCAATATTCACTGGATTTTGTGAATATTTTGAAGTTTTGTGTCAGAAGAAACACTGACATGCTGAGCAAAGAGTGGWTTTAGAACTCTTGCCTTTTTTGAAGTCCAAATCAAGACAGAAACTAAGTGCTTATCTGACATGGCATAATAATCTTCGTGATTGTGATACATATATGTGACTTATCTCATTTTCTGAATTAAGTGTAAAACTCTTTGTCCTGTGGTTTGCTGACCTCACTTAGAGAGTTTATACTGGATGTTCCAACTGGTATCTCAGAAACAGCTCTTGGCTTTTGGCATTCTTAATCTTCACTTCTTTCTGTGACTACTTCCCTAAACAATCTGAGACAGCAAGATGCACTAAAACTGCAAGATAATTTTGTAGCACTTACGATGCCCTGAGCAATGTACCTGCTCAAGTGGAAAATCCAGAATGCATGTCCATTCCCTACAAACCCTTAAATAAACAAAATTGATTTAGCAACCACAGTCTCATGAATAGGTAGGTCTGTGACTCTTGCAAGTATCTCTAATAGGAAATGCATTAGCATGATGTTCCAGAAACTCTAGCTAATACTAAGTATATGTCTTATAAGCTTCAGTAAGTATAATAAAATGTTTATTTTTTTGCCATGTGAAATGGGATTACCTTTCAGAATTATTTTAAATAACAAACAGATTAGAAATAAGAATTCAGTAATCTTTAACCTCTGCTAACTGGTTCAACCCAGTGGCATAAAGGAATATACAAACCCATATAAAATATGAACGCAAAAATCAACATCTGATAAATGAATCACAAAGGTTAAAAAGGTATGTATGAAAATAGCTGTTATTCTATTTACCTTGTCTTCTAATCTTTCAGTCCCAAATGTGTGCTTAGTGGAAAAAGAGGATAAATATACAATTAAATTTGTACATGTWTGTAGTATACAAACTATATAGGTAATGTTCATTCCTTAGCAGAAAGCAAAAATACACACATTAAGGATTTTCAGTTTCCATTTTTGACCGTGAATTTTGATTATTCTTCAAACTGAACATAATGATATGGTGAAGCATGGGTGTTTTTTCACTCATTTTTGAGGTCATCCAGCACCTAACACTATCATATCTAGTTTGTGTTATATGCAAGATCTACCCCAGGTACTTATATGATCCCATTATCATGTTACCTGGGGAATTAACGATTTTTATATTAAAATCACAGCACCTTTGCAAGCGAGAAAGTACAATTGCCCCTATTATTCTGATRACAAATTTAAGCACACCATTAAGAAATGTTTAGGAAATAATGATTAGTGGGTCTAGCATGTTTCAAAGTATTTTTCTAGTTTTCCAGTATGTTTTGAAGTGACTTGTAATTTTTTGCTCTCAAATTCAGATAAAACAGAAAATCTTTGATATCCAATGGGTCTGTTGGGCCAGATCTTTGACACAGAATATGATTGCTCTCACCAACCTTTACATATTTATAATGCAAATTCTACATTTGAACTAGTCGCTCAGCTCCTGTTCTGGTCTTTGAAGAGAAATAGGTGTTGAGAGCATGAGTCATCTCATCTTATTAACCATACAGGGAGTCTGGCTAACTAGCTSAGATATCTAAAAAAACGATGGTTTAAGTTAATTAAACTGGATTTTACTCAAAGTAGTTAGGTAATGGGGCCAAGACCATTAAAGAGCAAAGCAGGAAGTTGAAGTAAGCTCTCCCCGTTCCCAGGTTTATATCCTAACCGCTAAAGCAACCTTCCTGTCAGCTCTCAAAAGATCATATTAACTGAGTTTCCTACATTACCTGGTTCTGTAGTGCTATCCTTATTCACGATGTTATGCAGAATTGAGGGTTTATAGGGAGCTGCAGTCTGTGACCTCCACTTACATTCTTACCCCTGATCCTAATACCTGCCACAGTGAGGTTGTAAATTAGAGACAGTGAGACTCATCCCACTGAAGGTTGAACACCTGTGGTGTGGCCACCAACACAAGCACTAGACCCATTAGGCTCCTCTTAATGATATGTTAGATGCCTGCTCTAGGATGAGGAAAAAAATATCCCCGAGGCACTGATTCCATTGACTGTCAGTGGAGGATTAGCTCAACTATGAATGTTTGCATGGTACCATTGACAGGCAAAATGAATTTTTGTAATCATGGGGATGGTTTAAAACAGATCATATGAAGGCAACTGAGAAACCAGTTAGTTAAAAAAAAAAAGTAGTATTAAACATTTATGAGATTCAGACAAAAATGAACTGAAAATGAATAGAAAAAATGAACTGTGCTAAAATAATTAACAACAGGATCTATGTTCATGATGTAATTTTGAAAGAAGAGGAGCTTTGTGTACTTATGACAAGATTAGTCTCATTAAAAATGGAATCTGTAGCACCTACAGTGTTTTCAGCATTCTGGAGTAGAAGTTTTTGTTTTGTTTTGTGTTGTTTTGTTTAAAAGCAGAAGCTCTGTAACCATGATAGGCAGGTAGTTTTCATATTTTTCATGCTCCTGTCTCATTAGGCAATCTGCTGAAGGTGACGCCACCTTTTTTGTGGCTCTATGGATGATATGTGAAGTCTTGAGACAGGAGATTTTGCTGTATTTCATGAGGGCCCGTAAGTGATGGTGAGGTGATGAATCGTGTGCCCAGGAATATCTCTAAGAAGCCTCTAGTTTGTCAAGATTTATAGCTTAGTCCAAGTTAGTCTTGTACCGTGACTCAAAGAATATGTGATTCAACAATGACCTTTTGATTCAAGTATCCTTTTCATTTATTTGAATCCTAAAAAAAGAAGAATTCTTTCTTTGCATCCCATTTTTGTCCCTGAATCTCAGTTCAAGTTCTAATGYTTAGAGTTACTGAAATGTGACCTGTTTTTGTCTCAAACTATGTTTTTTTTTCTCCCTCTGTAAAGAATATGAAAAAGACAACTCTTAAGAGTTCAGAAAATTTTTAAAAAGCATGAAAGGGGAAAAGGCTGAAACTACTGGTAAGTGGAATGATTTTCTGCACCTGATATGTGTTRCGTGCTCATTAATTATGAATAATTTCTTTGCCACCCCCAAGTGAATGAAAACACTCAATTGAGTAATAAGCAGTGTAAACTTGCAGAAAAACAGATCTCAACAGAACAGACAATATAATGAATTAAGAATAAGTTATAGTATCACTGSATAGAAATTAAGGAGTATTAATTGTAAGGAAAAAAACAGAAAAAATAAAAAGAGAATGAGTTATATATTAAAAACAATATCAGAGTTACACTGAGAGATATGTGATTAGGAACTATGCTGCATTAGCACATTTTGAAAATGACCTTAGTGCTCTCATAACATTTAAAAAATATGTATTATATGAAAATCAAAGAAAAAATATTTTTATTTGTAACTCCACTTTGTAGCCTTTCATATTCAGGCCTTAAGAATTTCCCTCTTTCTCTTCGCTTATGTTTTCTCAGGTCATTTTCTGATGAAGAATTTGAGAATACCTGTTCTTCTAATGAATGCAGCTGTCAGATTATTGTACAGTTGTATAAATAATTTTCTATCTGCCTTATGAAAACAAGACACACACACTTGTTGAGTGCATATGGGAAAGGGCTAAGCAGAATCCAGAACTTCAATCTGAGGTAGATGCTTGTCCTCATTGATATGAACCTGATATTTTTGCTCCAAGACAAGGAGTTGGTAGTGCATATATAGCATCATTAAAAATAAAAGTYTTACTAATTACTACTTATCGTACATATTAGGGACTTGATTTAAGAACTTTAGTCAGTTCTGTAGTCTTAGTAAATTGCCATGTGAAATAAGTACTGCATATTAAGGATTTCAAGGAGTTAAAGTGTTCAGAAATTTACTGTACTGCAACACTAGTGAAGCTGTAGCAAACAAAAATTAATATTTCATCAATATATTGTAGGAACAGAGAAAAGAAAAAGAAAATGAAAAGCAAACAGTGATACAAAAATGACTGTTCCTTCTATTTCGGACAGCTTCCGTATAAAATGGCAACCTGATTGATTTAACATTTATTTATTTTAAATATATGCTTGCTTATGTCAAATTTTGAACTTGGCTTGGCATTACTGAATAGTGTTATCACTTGTCCAGAGAAAATTGCTTTTTATGTAATGTAAATGAGTCCAGTTTTGAATAAAATGCATTGATATCAAAACGTAAGTTGGAAGCAAAAGCTGTATTATGATGATGGGGTAATTACGGAGTACAGAGTTTGTGCTTTACATCCTGATAAGCACAGGAATAGCAAGATCAGCTGATGATTCAGATACAAGTTAGGAGGGTTCGACTTGCCCTGGCCGTGAGTAGTGGCCTTGCCTAGGCTCCGCGGAGGGCACGGAGAGGCCTCCCGGGCTCTYGCCAAGGCAGGAAACGAGGACCTTGTGCCGACTTTCCTGGGAACAGGAGCTGCTCCAGGTTTTTGTTGTCGCTATGGTAACAAGCTCCCGCTTCGTTTGGGAGGCAGAGGAAATGCCTTGTAACGATGAAGTAAGGGGACAAGAACGGGTGGAACAGGTGGGCACCGAAGAGGAAGCAAGACGTGCCGGTCCGGCCCACCTGCACACCCAGGGCTAGGCTTTGGCCAGGCATCAGCGTCGGCCAGTTAAATGGAGGAGGGAAAGAAAACGTCAGGTCCCGCTTTAGGGAGGATGGATCGCTGCTGCTGTGCCAGCGAGTGTTTCAGAGGCTCCTAAATTGTCTTCTGTGTCACACTCAAAACTGCCACATTTGAACACTGAAAAATATTGTTTCACTTCCAGCTAAATGCGCCTTAATAGCTTCTAGACAGCCGTAAAGCTGTGTAGCAGGCATAATTCTTCAAGCAGGATGTAACGTCTAGTGTGTTTCTTGATTATCCAACTCAATCGGATTCTSTACAGATTTCCAGAGCCTCATGCTTTTCTGTAAGATATATTTCTAATAGGATGCATTCATTTACTGGCATGGATATCTTTCTGTCATACTGTAAGGATTTATCATTCCCTGTCAGTATTTGTTTTATCAACCTGCCCTCTGCATTTTCATAACAAGAAATGATTTAGTTTCATGATGCCCATTAACTTGGAGGCCACAGTTTGCTTTCTCCAACGTTTTTTTCAACCCTGCAACTTCAGTAGGTTTGGCTGCAAGTACTGAATTTAGTAAAAAGTCTTATGACCAAGTAAAAAGACAGATGGTTAAAATTATGGAATGTGTAAACATTTTGTGGAAAATATTTTCTTTCTTATAATTACTAGAAAAAACTCAGCAGAGATGTSCATCTGCCATTGTCATATAATCTGCACTGATGTCGCATGTGTATCTAATTGTACCTCCGCTGATCCTCCAAAATTTGTACAAAGTAATGGTTACAAATATCTGATGTTTTGTTTTAGTAATTATATTTCTGTAGTAAATGAAAAGCGAGTATTTGGGGATGATATTGGGATCAATACTCTTAAATAGTATCTTTCTCAAACACATTGCACAAAAAACATTTACATATATCACTTCCACTTAATAATRTTAATAATTCGGAGGCTACTGTGCTATCTGCTGCCCTAAAACCTACAGTCACTTTGACTTTCCTGGTTGCCTGCCTTTCATTAGTATTGCTTATTCCTGCTTCGTAAGTGAGTTGATAAACCTCAGTGATTTTAGAGGTTTTCATGAAGGAGGTGGGATGAATTTATTTTCTGCAATAATTCTGAGGAACACAATTGTAACGTTTGATGAGACTCTTGGATGTCACAAATGGTACTGACAAGTAGCTGAAAGAATGAAGTTAGGATTAACACCGAGATTTTTGTTTGATTCATTCAATCAAAAGCAATTCTAAGAATCTCTCATGACAGTTCTTTTTCTGACTAAGTTCCAAGTAATCCCAAAGGCAATGGCATTTTTGTTAGGTTCAAATACAGTTATATTGCTCTCCATTCTAGCTGTCTGACATTTTGATAGTTAAATAGAAGAAACCTATAATCTTAGTCATCATTCTAAGGTCATGCCAATTTGAGAAAACAAGATTGGATAAAAAAATAGTTCGTACTGCTCCACATTTCTATTCCTCTTAGTCTTCCACTTCAACAGGCAGGTCTTCCTGATGCATGGTGAATACCTATTCAAAAACAAAATGAGAATTCATTTACTATGGTGACAGAGAAATATATTAATACCGACTGTGATACAAACAGCAAAAGGTTTTACAATAAAAGAGGAAAAAGGAGAAAGAACCTGGACAATGTGTACTATTGTCTGGCTGCCCTGAAATTTCATCATGTTATTTGGTGATGCATGTTATTCAGTGGCAATTAAATCTTCTCATTAGTTTGCTTTTCTTATTTTTTTTAAAACAGCATTTAGTGGTGGGGAAGCCATTGAACACTGCAAGCTGGAAAAATATCTTGCCTATGTTTTACTGTCATATATGGCTAGAGGACCTATTAGTTCGAAGAGGGTTTCACAAGGAAGTGAAAACAGAACTTACCCCTTCAGTTATTTCGTTTGTTAAATTACTGCTGAACTGCCCTTGGAGTTTTCCTTCCTGATGATGCYGTCTTCATTTGGAATGTTGTTTTGACATTTGTAAAGTTTTAGCAAATGCCTCAGGAAAAGGTCACTTTATAGTGACATTTTCCCTTTTCAGAAACCTATGGAGAGGACACTGAATGCAGGTTTACATGATAACCCATTGTGGATTTAAAATCAATCCCTTCCATACTGTATTTTAGAATACTTTTATTCACTAGTTTAGTTCTTAAAGTACTGCTTTAACCATTTACTGAAACGTGCTGTTCACATAACTCAGTTTTGAATGTCTTCTTTGTACATCACTAGCTATGATAATGTAAGATTTTTCTTTTTCTTTATTTGRGTTACTGGAATAGGATATGTAGAAAACATAGGACTAGGGTATTACTATCACTGACTTAGCTCTAAATGCGCTGGGATAGCTCCCGCAAAAGCCTCCCCATGTAACTCTGTCCCTCTGCAGTATTCACTCCTGATCAGCTGTGCTGTGGCTATATTTATTTGCAAACATTTTCTTTGCCATCCTGTCACTGGTCATTTCTATCCATCACCCTGTTCTGTAATGTTTTGAGATATACCAATTTAATTAGAAATTGCCCAGTAACATGTSTCAGTACTTTCTAATACATTCAGACCTTCTGTCAATGATGCCACAGAGTAATGGTAYTATTATGGGGATAAA
The DNA here is from genome assembly GCF_003343005.1 of Rhea americana. Classification (NCBI taxonomy): domain Eukaryota; kingdom Metazoa; phylum Chordata; class Aves; order Rheiformes; family Rheidae; genus Rhea; species Rhea americana. The sequence continues at coordinate 8,188,163 of NW_028185038.1, read as the reverse complement.
TGCCCATTTATGAATGAGACTATGTCACCAACTTCTTTTCTGTGTTTTCAAAATAAGAAAATTCCACTTTACACACTCTGGCATATTTAGTGAAAAATTTATGGCTCTGAATAAATTCTCTAAATAGGAAARAAGAAATATTGCCCCTTCTCAAATGTATAGATTTATAGAATGAGAAAATATATTAGGATATATATTTTTGTCTGGATATCAGTATATGCTCTGTTTTTGAGAATTCTTTGCTTTCWACACTCTAGGAGTTATACTGGTGCCCTAGTAAAGACAAAACCTATTTCTGTCAAAGAAAAAATAGTCTTAAATATATTTTCTAACYGTGGAATTTRCAACAACGCAAATAATACGCATTTGATGGTTGAAGGAAATAGCCCTTTCATCATCATGGCCTATACACTTCTTATATGGCAGTGTGACAAAGAATATCACCTGACCTTTTCTTTGTAYGAATTAAAATTGAAGTTCTATTGAATTCAAGACTGTGTGTACATAACTCATTAGAGCTGTCAAATTACCTGTGCTCACTGATCTGATAGGATAATATGATAACAATACTTTATGCGACTGGAAAATAAAAGTCCCATGAGCAAAATATAAAAATAGTTCCGCCGAATTTGGACAAAAGGCTAGTGAGATATCAATGACATGCGTTTGGTCAAACATTATATTGCCACGCTGCCGTCAGAAAGAAGAGAGATCTGGTTAGACATACTTGGTGAATTTGACGGATGAGGAGGATGAAAAACGCCTGCAGCAGCGTTCTTCATTTCTCGAGAGCCAGCAGCCATCCCTCTGAATGTTCRCTTTTTCTCAGCTTTCTAGTTTCCTACTTCTGTAGTTTCGGGGTGGGAGGAGGGGGCTTCAGTATCCACTCAGCATGTCTTTATTTGTGTACTCGTAGAAAATATCTTTGGTTCCATTAAGTAGGAGGAAGTATTTTACAAAACGTTTGTCTCCGTTCTGGCCGACCTGCTTTGTATCACGAGAGTGTCCCCAAACGAAATCTATGTGTGTGTGCGCTTAATGAGAAACACRTGGTTATTACACAGCTGCGTCGTAGCTAGGGCGGTGAGAGTACATACAGGAAATCTCTTCTGAAGTGGTGCTGGCCTATGACTTTTCAGGACTTCGCTGTGAAGTGATACTTTGCGTGGCAGAACATTACAATTAGCTTCTAGGTAGAAAAAGTATAGAGAGCTATTTCATTAATCAATGCTTTGCTATGAAAGAAATATATATTTACAGGKTTTTTTTTAACTTTGTCCCTTTTACCTTTCAACTGCAAAATCTTGGACTGAAAACTGGAAGAAAACAAAAAAAAGCAACTGATATGCAGTGTAGCAATGGAGCATGAATTTTATTTTCAATATTGAATTTTGCATTTTTTATTCTAATGTAAAATTTAATCAACCAACACACAAGAACTTTAGAGAGCTTTCCTTGAAACATTAGATACATTTACAAAAAGCATGATTTATAAGATTCGTGCTATTTTGATCTAACTTGATTTAATATTGTTTCATGAGTTTCTCGTAGTAACCTCAACTATTATAATTTATTACCTTTCATGTTTTTGTAGTTGAGCCAAATGAACAGCTTGCATGAATTATTTATTTTCCATACTAACTAAATAGTTCCATTAGCTGTATGAGTTTTTTTTTTTCATTTTTCAGCTCAAAGCAGTGAAACTTTCTAAAATTACAACTCAGTGAAGGTCTCTCTTTTTTCTTTTCTTTTATTCTTCCTTGTGACTTCATGAAAATTCATTGGYAGTGAGAAACCTGCCAGCAGACCAACAGCCTCTTTGACCTATTTCACTCAATCTAACAAATGGTTCATCTAATTTGTAATTAACCAATTGTCATTGGGGAATTTAAGACTCCTGTTTGGAAGAGACAGTAAGTGGAAGGGGCTAATGAAAATTTTTTAGTTGACGGAAGTTGCCAAAAGGCTTTATGATAGACTCCTAAACATATATTTATAGGTAATGAATTACTAAATACTGAGAATGTAATTGAGTTTTGATTTGATTTGGCTGTCATGATTTAAATTAGCTCCTTGCACTAAATGATCTGTTAAACTGTTTAAGTTAATGCATTAATGCAAAATTGTTGAAAGTAACTGTATGCATAAACTTAACTGCAGTTTTACTGTCTCAGTCTGTGCCTTGAATGTAGAAGGGAAAAACAAGTTTATAAGTTTGTAATCTACTGAAAAAACACAGAAGACTTAATTGTGCTTCTTTTCTATGCCACTACACTTTTTTTAAAGCTTATGATAGGTGTCAGCTGGAGCAGTTGAAGTTACGTCAAAAGCATCATTTTGCGTTTTCATTAGTCTAAGAAAAAAGAAGTAAAAGATGTAATCTGTTCAGTAAAACCCACGTATTTTGGAAAGTATTCAGAAAACAACAAGATTGATTCAAATTCTAGAAAATCTGTCAAGAAATCCAAATAATCTAAGTGCAGTTAGTATAGCAAAGGAAAAATGAAGAGCTGGCTTGATTGTGCACATATATACTTATGGATGAATTAGTTTCTGATAGCAGAAACTTTTTACTTTAAAGGGAGTATCGAAATCCACGGCGAGGGACTGAACCAGCCCGACCAAGGACACTACATCAGCTCACTCTAGAGAAGATGCCTAGTGGATTATCCAGTAGAATAGACTCTCTCTAGAGTTTTTGACTATGTTGAATAGATTTATGTTGCTCATAATCATAGTTAAGATACCTAGCTGAAGTGTAGACATCTGTATTTTGGCTTCTTAATCTCACCTTTCGTGTGTTTCTAAGACATATTCTGTAGCTCAAGCAGACATAGATTTGACACAGGAATTACTCTGTGAAATCCTGTGTCGGCTATGCCATTGAAAAGTTCAGATGAAATTATCATGTAATCCTTTAAAATGTATGTATTTTCCTACAACCTGTAAGAAACTAGAACTTTCATTAGTGGTTGTGCCTACATCAATAGTAGAAATAATAAAGAGTTTCTAGAGACATTGTCTAATATATCAGCCAGGGTATAGGGGTTGTTCTGTGCAYGTGTGAGTGTGGCTTTTTTAAATAAACTTACATCTTTGAAATTACGTTAAAGAAAGCAAGGTCATAGTTTATCCTGGGGATGCATACTGAACCTTGAACTTGATTCAGAAGTATCCACGAGACTGTGGAGGCCAGGTGTGCCTGTGYTTACTTCATGGTACTGATGATCTACAGGGTGACGTTCAACACCAACTGGCTCCTGAGTGCTAAAGGATCAAGCAAGGTCATATAAAAGCCGTATGCTGCTCCAATGTCTTGGATAACTGGGYCCAAGGCAAACTCAATAACAGGGTCTCTAAGCTAATTGGGAGTGTTCAAGATTACCTCTCTGCTAGAATTTAGCATCTAGCACTTTTCTGAATTAAGACAGGTAAAGAAATTCTAAGAGATATCAGCATAAATTGTGTATCTCCTAATTAAGTCTACTGTTCTTATCAGAAAAACATTCATCTATTAAAAAATAAAATAAAAGACTAAGAAATAATAAAGTTTAAAGTAATAAAGAACACTGCATTTATATATTTTTGTGTTACACAGATACTAAGATTCTACGTGAAAAATGTAAGTCGTATGTACTTGATTTTAAAATACTAAGAAATCACTGAATTACATATCTAAACATTACATTGTACTTCAGAAATAATGCTGTATATCCTTTCATGTTAATATGGTGATATGCCATTTTGACTATACCTGGATTCAACAATATTTTCTTTTAACTGATTTGAAGTGAACCTTGTAACATTTTTTATTCTTTTCTTCTTGTTTGGTGATCTCAGTGTGCATGCAGTACACTGAGATTCTAACAGAATTCATTTGGTGCATTTAAGTTCTTTGCTGTATTAAAAAGTAATAGTATCTTTCTGTCAGTAAAGTAAAACTTATAAAGTCTTCTGTAAGAAATATCGATTATTCTAAAGAGTTAAATTAGGAAAAAATATATTTTAGTTGTATTTCCTACAAGACTTTAAAATGCATCAGAAAGTAAATGATTGCTAAATTTTACAGTTTGTCAATATATTCATCTCTCCTCTTTTTTAAATTCTGGATCATCTCTATCACTGAGATCTGTAATCACTTCCAACAGAGCATTAAATGTTGATAGTCTATTGGAATGGTAGTGGATTTTGTCTGCCAARTGCCTGCATGATCAGTTTTTGATTTACTATGTAAAGTACTTTGGGATACCTTGGGTATGAAACAGACTTTAAAAAAGAATTATATTCTATGCTGTGCAATTCTGTGCACRCATTTCCTAGGATAGAAAATTTGTTGAAAAGATTATAGAGGAGGTCAGGCTAGTTGATCACAACGGTTCCCTTGGGCCATAGAAAAATCTATGACTAAATAACTAGTAGCAGTTTCTGTGAAGAAATGAAAAGATAAGGATTATTTTAGTGCTGGAAAAGTATTGCCTGGGTTTTTTATTTCTAATAAAGTTCAAGAAATTGTAGCTCTCTTTTCACTTATGACATATCATATATATTAATCTCTTTGAATTTTGTTTATTCTGTCTTAGCAGAGTAAGTGAATTATTTCATCAGTTTTGCATAAATTCAGTATGTTCCTTCTCATTTATTAAAAAAATAGAAGCATTGTGATGTTCTCTAATCATTTACATAACATGTTTTTACATCCTCAAGCAATAACCTCTGTTGTCTACTGTGCAATTRCTAGCATTTATTTAGGATACAAAGACTGAAAAAAAAGGTCAAAAATTCTTATCACAGAACATTATGGAGAACCTCAGAAGGTGATGAAAATTTAACTAGATTAAGAATTGGGAAATGGTAGATCTATTACATAGACCCCCAATTAGATAAGCATGCTCAAGTGCCTAGACCAGGAATTTAATATGCAAGTTTAACTGTGTAATTGTACAAGAAGGAAGATGGGTAAATATTTTAAATGCTGCTTCACAGTATTGGTTTGGCTGGTTGGTTTTGGTATCAGGAAGCTTCTAGGACAAATCATTCTAGGACAAATCAAAGCATTCAACACTTCTTCCCTCCAATGTAGTCATATTAAGTACAMCTATATTTAGGTATACACTTGTAAGTGCATGCCTACGTACTTTTAGAAGGTTAAGATCCATTAACTTATTCAGCCATCTGAAATGCACAGAAAACCTTCAATTTTTGTGACATTCCTGCATTTTTTACCATAACTAACAGATGAAACTACACTAAAAGCAGAGAGTTTATAATGATATTAGCAGCAATGCTACTGCCCTCCTGATGAAAGGTAACAGATACGTGGCATAATCCTACTCTGTTTAGATTCCTCTTTTTTTACACTATGGCCATGCCAGTCTTGCAATATAGGTTCTTGTAAGCCCGGAATAGGTAATATTCCCTTGCAGGGGTGTCAGGGAAAACGCTGAGGCTGCGGTTCTTCCTGCTGCGCTGTCTGGAGCCGAAGGGCCGAGGCAGCGAGGGGTTATCCGTGCTGCTTGCAGTAACTCTGCRCAGCGAGGAGTGCGGAGAGCTTTGCCCCAAAGCTGGGTGGAAGGAGGGGGCTGAGAAGAATAACCRCTAAGATAAAATGCAGTAACTCCTGCCACTATGCGTGACAGAAGAACGTGGTGACACTTACCGTGCTGCACGCTTTTCGTATTACATCTTTTAACCCACAGCACATCCAGGAAGCATTTCGTAGAGTCTCTCAGCATGGCTTAGAGCTGTTTAATAGGGCTCAGTAATACTATGCAACTATTTGGAGCAGGAAATAACGACTACCATAAGCATCTAAAATTCTAAACAGAATTTCACTATAGAGTACAAAATTATACAAAAAGACTATAACCTCATGATGACCAATGGAAAAAGAAAAAAAAAAGAGAAGAAAAGAAGTGAAATTGTAGCAAATAATTAAGAATTTTACGTATCAAACCAAGTCATGTTGCTTGCCATCATTTTCAGGTTGATTAGGCCGTTCAATCAGTGTTTCTCGTTTGGGATAGTCTACCTTATAATCTAAAGGGAACTGAAAAAAAGAAAAAGGATTACAAAAACACACGGTTAGCAAAACTATCTTTAACTGACATAATTTTATGTCTTAAAGTATGAAATCTGTCCCTTTAGGAAAATATGACATAAATCTTTGAAGAATCATCTGAATTTTCATGTATATGAAAAACTGTACTGCCAAAAAAAGAGCTCATGTGGATGCTCCATTTGTGAAAGATTTGTTTGTAGCCTCTGACTCCAGCACTTCCAAATATCTGCATAGAGAATCATATCTGAAAAACATCTGAAAATATCTGAAAATACTTTTAACGAGTTTTAATTGACCATATGCTAAATTCAGTATTTAGGGATGGTTAGAGAACACATTAATATCTACTACCTGTTTTAAAAGTCTTGTTCCAAATTTGACCTTGCTTAGATATTGACAGTACCTAGCAAACAGTAATAAAAGCTCATCTAAAACGTATATTTTTTCCAGGAGTCCTATTTGTTCCATGGGGTGGCCTTGAAGACTCATAAACCCATCCTTCCTTAGCCAAACMTAGCGGGGTAACTTTATTTGAAAACAACTGTCTTTCATGCTATTTACTTTTCTTACGCTGCACCCAGAGTAGGCTGGCAGACTGATTTTAACACTGATAAAGCCAAGTGGAAGGCATGATTGGGGACCATTAACCTTAAGAACACAAAGAGAGCTTAAGCTCAAGGAATATTTCTGAGCTGCCTAGTAGAGCTCTGAAGCCCATGCCTTCATCCCTCATCTAAATTGCCTGAATTCATTTTCAGGGCTGGTAAACTGTCAAGTGGATTATAAGACATAGCCCGTGCGTTAATTTATAGAAATGCTCTTTCACAAATGCTGAGAAAATCCACCTTTTCATGGTAGAGCTGTTCTTCGCAGTCGTAACACAGAGTCCGTAGTCCACTAATTTATCCAGGCAAAGCACGCGGCTGCACATCTGTGCAGCACCATCCAGTGCAAACCGTTGTTGCTCTACGTAGTCGTGGTCACAGCCTCAGTGAAAGGACTGCTTCTGCTCTAGGATTTGGATTGCTCTCCTGGTATTGGCAAAGYTTAATAAGCAGAATGTAATAGTGAGAATGACCAAATGTAAGAGAACTGGGGCTGATCAAACATACACTGCACATTGTAATATCATACTTCTTTTCTATTGGTTGCCTATGGAAGTTATAAAGAATAAATTAATTGTGTTTTCTAATTAGRAAGAAAAAAGAATAGGGCTGAATATTTATTCCGGAATTACAGTTTACAGTATTTAAAATGCATGACAAGCTACAGTCTTGCTTCTTAATTACTTAGTCCCTGTCACTTCTCATTAGCATGTAAATCATGCTATAAACATAGTAAAGGTGGATTAAAATATGTCCTGAGGGGAGGGGGCATGCTGGAAAATTGCTTTGGGCAGTGTGGTGATGAGAGTGTTTCATTTGCAGCTCATCTGTATTCCACTCCCATGGGAAGATGCATGTATGAGATTTAAAGCAATCATATTTTCTTCGTCCTAGGCTAGAGTGGTTGTTGCACTTAAACAAATCGATCTGCAGGTTTTAAATTATCCGCAAAAAAATTAGCATACAAAATCTAAGTTTATCAAAAAGTTTGAAACTTTTTGTGGAGTAATTATATTCCTTTTTAAACAGAAAGAAGAACTAGTTTATGATCTTGGGTGATTGTCCTGAAAATCAGAACATTTTTATTAAGATGGTTTGAGATACGACTTCCATAAACTCACTTACCTTTTGGTATTTAATCTTTTACATTTGTAAGAGTAATTSTTTAGGAAGTAATTGGTGCAGCGACATTAACACTTTTTACTTATTCCAAAGACTCACATGTTGAGAAGGCATCAAGGCCTGTAATTTTATTGAGAAAATCAATTTACGGATATGACTCTACTCTTTATTTATTTGCCTATTACTGACTGAATGATGAATAGGATAGAACTAAAAGATTTCCTTATCGAACACTATACTCTAAGCTGAGAAAAAGTATGTACTTTTTTAAAATATGGTGGTATTTTTTTCTCTCTTGACAACTACTTTAAAGTTCYGAGGCTGAACAAGAAAACTGAATTGGAGAGTTCCCGTTTCCTCTTGAAGTCAAAATTTCATGATGCTTCATAAATATGAATGCTTGGGATAAAAGAAATGTTAAATAGGAATGACTGTGTAATATGTTTCCCTCTTATCCCACATGATTAGTTAYCTGATTTAGCTCAAATTTCATTGTTTCTTGTGAAAATTCTCTGGTGAAATGTAGAATAAATRGAAATAAAAGGAAGAGAGGTGGATAGCTAGCTTATTTCATTATAATTAGCCTACAGCACAGAATTAYATTGATTATGTATATAGCATGTTATATTGACTTTTTGGCACTTTCCATATGACTATGACAGTGTATTTAAAAAAGAGCTATTGGCAAGTGATTAGTGGACAGCTGGGACTTTTGGCATGAAGTATGTGTGTTTCACACATCTAGAGGTTACTGAAGCATTTAGTATTGAGAAAAGGACAAATTTTCTTTCCTTTCCCATCTTGAGAAAGAGAAAAGTAATTTTTTTATTCTGGAGAGAATGATTATCTCATTCCCCAGCTTCTGAGGACTTTGACAGCATCTAGTTTTCCTAGGTCATGCCCCATTATCTGCCATTACATCCACTTACCAGAGAATAGCAGATCACTTGTATCCTCTGCTAAAATGATGTGCCAGGCTATAGTTAGCAATGGTGGAAGTGTCATTCCTGAGCTAAAGTTTCACTGAAATGAGTAGGACAGTTCTCTTACCTCTGATTCTGTTTCAAGAAGATGGGACATTTAGGAAGACCTTATGTTCACATGTTGAACGTTAGCTTTGCAGCCAGATTTGGAGATACATATTTCAGTAAACAAAAGTTGCAAGTGTATACCCTGCTTTTACAGCATATTTTAAAAGCTAAATAGCAATTTAGCTGAAATAACAGCTCTTTCAGCACACTGTAGTTAATTGAATATAAAGGTTGGTTAAAAAAAAAGTAACTAATGGTCATGRAGCACCTTAAGAACAGAGGTTTGAATGTGATAAGGAAAGACAGAATGGAGAGATTTGAACAGATGAGAATGATGAGAACTAATGGGTGAAAGAGTAGTTTTAGCAGCTGCAAATAGAAGAGAGAATCCTCAGGACTGCAATATGCAGAGGTATGTGCTGAAATAAAGTTAGTTTTAATCTCTTCTTTGGGTAGAAGTCAATGTTGAAAAGCTACTGACTCTATTTAGTATTATAAGAATGAGTTAAGTTGAATGAAAGAAAGGTGTTTTATCCTCACCTAAAATTGCTTGCACAAATACATGCATCAGCATACCAGGAKCTGTGAGTTAGAGTGGAACTAATCATTACACTGCAACATTTTCCAAAAGAGAGGGAAATTTAGTCTTTACCTGAAGCAGGATTTTGGCTGAAGTGTCAGAGTCTGTATTTTAGCAACAAACTGACGATAGTTTGTCATGGGCTTGAATTTGAAATGAGCGGATTTAAAGATACTGGTTAACTTATGGGCTTGAGCTGCATAAGAGGAACGTGTCTTTGCCAGCAGTGATAGGAAGAGGGAAGAGATGAGAAATGACAGGTTCAGTTTTCTGATTGGTTATATAAGGATGTGTCAAGGCAGAAGGAAAACTAAGACTGTCAGGTGTCAACATCTTGACTGACAGGCAGCACAGTTGCACGCTSCTGCAGCCCAGGTAGATCATCAAACCTCCCATTAGGCTGACAGCAAAGGTGACAATTGCGCTTCCCATCTGCAAGGGCAGCTGGGTGGCATCCACTGAAGAAGCTGTAAGTCAGCACCTTTCTGATGCTCCTGTGAGATCTGAGTGATGAGGAGCAATATCAGATGTAGAAAAAGACACTTTTTAGCTGGCACAGGCTCGCAGGGAGAGGAGTCAGAGAAGTTCCTGGCTTGTTCTCTGGCACTGCCCTCCACTAGTTCTCCAAAGGTACGCCAGCCAACAGGCATTTCCCAGGGAAGTCAAGCTCCTAGCCCACACCACCAACTTCCTAGGACTTATTCACCATCTTAACAGCATTCCTTCCTGCTCTGCTCTTTGGATCTTAAAAGAGTTTGACTTTAGGAGCAAGCACGTCCCACCTTCTCTTTGAGCACTCTCAATTGCCTGAGAGCACTTTAGCTCCCCAGAGTGTTATTGCCCAGCTACCACCCTTCAGGGCTCATCCCTGAGTTTGTCCGAGCTACCTACCTTGGGAAGCCTGAGTCAGCGAGCCATCAGCAAGCCTTCTCCCAGAGACCCCACCATAGATCTTCACCCTATCRTTGCTCTGTGTGTATCAACCTGAAYCTGAGATGTTTGGTGAGCTGCAAATTCTTGCAAGGAAGCAAAWTCGCTCGCTGAGTGTTTGGCATAGACCCATGCAGTGCACAGGGCCACCTGCAATTTGGCACTTGTTATGAAAATACCAGAAAGGCATGAAAGGATGAAAGTTGCAATGAAGACAGAAAGGAGTATTTGGATGAGTTAGCACAGAAGTAAGAAATCCCTGAAATACACTGCGCAGGAAAATGCACTGAGCAGAATGAAAAAAAGGTTAGCACCAAAAGCAGCTGCCAGGAAACTCCAGCAAAGAAAGGGTGGGAAAAGAAGGGATCACAGGGTGTGGGTGGCATTATTATGAACAGATATGTATAATGAATGTGAATAGGTGAATGGGTACTTGATAGTGTTATACAAACACTAATTATTTCAGCTTGTGTACTCATGTTGTCTTGTTTTTGTTGTTGTTTGTTTGTTTTTTTTAGCGGGTTATTTAAAAAAATAAGCAAGGGACCAAGTTGTGTAAGAAATGTTAAGAATAACTGTTAGTTTCAGTTAACAAAAMCAAGGAAGGAAGAATTAAGGAAATAAGAAAATGGGCAAATAAGAATAGTTTYGTGGTAATCAGAAATTATTTGAAGCACAAATCTAAAATGAAAATTGAAATATAAGATAGAGAGGAGTTATGTACTTTGGTTACATTTTTGCATTTGAATTCTGATCTGCTATTAAAATTTTCTGAGCCAGACAGAAAATTGAATGCCGACTGGGAACAGTGCTCAATGACAGTGACATTTCCTGACAGAGCAATTCTTTGCATATCAGTTGTACTAATTATATTTAAACTGACAGCAACAGTTTAACCCATTCACCAGAGGAATCGTCTTTCTGCAAGACCAGTGATCTATGTTTTCATTTAGATGTCAATCTAGCTTTGCACTGTACATTTTAAAGGTACAATTAATTTTAAATGACTAATACAGATATGATAAACATTTTCTCCCCTTGAAATGTGTACAGCAGTGTCTTTAAAAAACGACTAGTTTTCTCCTGTATAAAAACGTAGAAAACTAATGGGTTTTGCGCTTTTCAAAGCCAGGCTGAATGAAATCAGTTTTTGCTTGAAGCAGTTTTCTTTATTTGAGCAATAAATGAAAATAATTTTGAGCATCAAACAGTGTTTTGCTTCCACAAATACCTGGAGTGTATTGTGCAGTTGGAACAACTGAAATCCAAGTGCCAGTGGCTTTTTCTTTCAATCTGAGTGGGTTTACATTTTTTACATTAGAGGCAGGAGACCCTAACAGGCTGTAAGACAAGAACATCAGATGAAAATCAGTTAAATACATCCATTCATTGTAGAAATTATTCTGCCCATAGAAAACTTAATCGTGGGTGGAAATGGAGAGAGATGGAAATACTGTATGACTGGCGAACCTCGAAGGGTTAGAAGCAGCCACTAGACACATATTCACTTCTCTTTGGAAACTGCCAAGCCTTATAAATGCTTCCCAAGTCTGCTGCTCTGCTTCTACAGCGCTGCTGACTGCTGCAGCAGATACCTGCAGAATCATCCGTCGTAGATGCCATCCTGCCATTGTACTGGGTTATACTGGAGATGATAGGTGTGTGATTACACCTTTAATACACAGCTTAAATAGTCACTGAATGCACTCATTGTGTGGAGAACTCAGGGATTTAGAGTAGTTGGTTTACTAGGAGACAGAAATGGGCTAAATCACACACACACACAC
>NW_028185038.1:8128346-8175994 GCF_003343005.1 Rhea americana | reverse complement strand
CTGAACCAGAAAGCCTGGGGAATTTAGCATAAGACTAGCTTCTACCTAGTGCTGTTGGCACAGGTTATAAATAGGTTATATATTGTATGAGGAATTAGAGGAATGACTTGCTCTTAGAAAAGGCTAAGGCAAAGAGAGCGAGCAGAAAGTYTGAAGAGAGCGCCAGAAAAAAATACGATTAAATGGAAGACAAAGAAGAAAGAGTGCCTAGAGAATTTCTAGAGAAATTACAGAAGGAAGGAAAAGATAGATACGGAGAAAAATAATGAGCAAGTTCAGGTTTTGCAGAAAATCAATATAGAAATGTTAGCTTTAAGAAAAAATTCAAACAAATTGTTCAACAGTGCAGGAAACTATGGTACATGGTATCTATGATTGTATTTGTTTTTTATGAGCACTTTTGCAGAGCCATTCTATGGAGTCAATATAAACCTGCTAACCTGATCTCAGTTAGTGTTCTGTAGATTTTTCTTTTGGAGTTTGATCTTACATGCCATGGGAGCTTGAAGAGTAAAGGCTGTAGACCATTCTCAGAGCTGCTCAAAGCTTTGGCTAGAGCTATAAAATCTTTCCTTGCTGAGACATGAGAAAAAACTTAAACTAAGTGAATAAATAACATGATGGTAAATGCGCATTTAACTGGAAAGTAATAGACTTTGATCCAGTGAAAAATTCTTTTGATAGAYCTTCCTTGTAAGTTCAAAATTAACTTACTGGTGTATTTAGCTAAAGTAGGGAATCTGGTCACTACTGTGTAGAGTGCAGTGGAGTATCATCTCAATGTTTAACCACTGTCTAAAAATCCTTAGAGATGTAAATACAAGTATGATACTAAATGCRCATAATCCCATGCCATTCCTAAAGTGAAAGACAGATAATTTGATCAAGTTTAATTTTATGTAACTTCAGTCCTCTTGAAGTGAGTTGTCCAATTGCATGCTAGTCACACAGGGTTCCTTCCAGTAAATGGAATAAATAGGCATATCTGAAAGATGAATAATCTGGCCTACTTTARAAGCTATTTTAGGATGAAAGGTATTGTCTTCTGGAGATGCTTTTTTCTCTTTGAGGATGATGAAGAACACCTATAGTGACTGGCTTCACGTAACAGGTTTAAATTTTAGAACCTTAAATTATGGCAGATCAGTTCTATCCTTTATCACATGAAGGAGGGTCAAAGTGTAAAACAGTGTTCTGCCATCAAGTAGTGTTTTCATTGCTTTTTCAGMAAGTATGAGTTATAGCCCATTAGTAATTGAGACATGGAGTAGCTCATAAATCATCTACTTTGTTCTGCCTTCGTTTTCTCACTGTTATCTGCTGCTGTTGCTGGCCTGTGTTTCCAAGGTTAAGTAGCAGAAATTTACAAAGAGTTTTAGAGGTGTCAAATCTGATGTATTATTTTTTTAAGGGATACAAATGTCTTATTGAAACTCTATATTTCCATATTTTATATGCTCCACYGAAGAATAAAATAGGAATTTTTAGTAAACAAGTTCTTCCTATGTTTTTGAAAATTCTGTAAAAATAGAACTAAAAATCAAATGTAACACAGCACATGGATGTATAGTTGTACTTTGCTAGATGAGAACAGGTTGCTTGTTCTTTTTTTTCACCTGATGATTAGTTTTGAGTATGTTATGTGGCATCCTTAGTAGTTCTCCAAAAGCTGTCTTTTATGTAGCTTAGTTGTGTACTTTTCGCAGTACCATGCTATATATGTTATGTTCATCTTCTGGACATTTTCCCATTTTTATGTAGGAGAGTTCTTGTGTCTGGATTAAAATTTGGCATTTCCAAAAAATACGTAGTATGATCTGTTTCCCTTTGAATGTTTGGAGCTTGCTGTTGTGAAATGCTTGATATCACCAGCCCAGTTGTTTTAAGTAAATATTTGAGGTTCCAGATGAGTGAATCTATTCCTGTGTGGCAGACAGGYTTTTACAGACTGCCGGGATGATGCATTGCACAGCGGATACGGTTGTGGTTTGAATATGTGCAACTGTATGTAATTGACTGTTGACTTTGAAGACCTGCTTTAATCATTTGCATGTCATTAGTTTGTTATATGACACTAATCTCATTTTTTACTGCTTTGAAATTTTAGATTTCTGCTAAACAGAATATTAGTTTGTTTATTCTTTTCTTTTGAATTTTGTTGTACTGCTTAGTATAGGTCTTTAAAAATACTAACCACTGTTAGCAAAGCTTCTATAGTGTATCATCATGGTGTTAAAGATGTCAAGGACATGAAATAGGACTGTAATATTTTGACTAAGTGCAAGTGGCTGTGCTGTAATTTTGAGATTATGGTTTRCAAACCAAGTGGCAATAGAGGCAACTCATCAGCTACTTGGCTTTCAATGCAAGAGGATAATAGAGAATTGTTTCTGCCAGTCACATAATGTTTAACTGTAGCCACACAAGTGTTGTTTTTGAGGAACATAGCTTCTCAGCAGGTTTGGTCCTAGATAAGCAACCATGTTTATTTTGAGTCCCCAGACCTTCTTTAATAAACCACCAACAAAAGAACACCCTTACCTTTCTCGAAGTAGATTAAGCTTTTTAAAATAGATTAAGCCATTAGGTGAGCTATCTTCTTGGAGAAGACTTCACAATATCCAAGTCTCCTAGTACCTGCTGTTCCAAGACCAGTGTAAGCAGAGCAACAGATTTTACTACGATTTTAATARCATATATTCAAAGGGCAGAGGGTCTGTTAAAAGTGCTGTGCCATATGCACTGAAATCTCCAAAGGTAGATGAGGAATCATGAGTTGTGTATGGAAGTGTGTGTGTGAGAGGTGTATTGCAAGTGTGTATGGTGAAACAAATGAAGAGGGAAGATTGAGAGGCTGTTTTCAAAGGATAGAGTATTTCTGTGAATTTATCTGGGCCAGGTTCCCCAGTTTTGCTTCAGTTGAATGAGGGTAGGAGATGACGAGTTACTAGTTCTCTGTTCTGTGTCAGTAGAGAACAATAAATAAAAATAAAAACTAAATAGGAATTCAACTTTACATACCAGAGAACAGTGCAACAATAACAAATTATTTAATCAGGTACCATAGTTTGTGAAGAACACCTGGGACTATAGCTGTTTTAAACTTGTGTTTTTAACTTTTTGTTTTAGATATSACTGCAGGTAATATTTTCTTCTGGGGTTGAACCTGACCTATATTTAAAATAGCTATGTAAATTCAGCATCTCGTATAAAATATCTGTTAAAAAGAATACACAACTTCAGTTTTTTGCATGCATTAAGAGCATTGATGAAGAGTGCATCTTTTCAGCCTCTCATTGGACTGTAAATGTCAGTCATTTGAGGAAAAGTCAGTCATGTCAGAAAGGTGGCAGCTCAGAAAGTTTCTCTAAAAGACTTGATGACTAAAAAATGAATCTTTTTTCTGTACAGTATTTTTATTCTTTCCACAGTCTCCCTCCTAATCACCATCGATTGTGTAACTCCTATACTAAATACTAATACTAAACCAACTGTGATTTCTTTCCTTCTAAACAGTGAGTTTATATCACATATTTCAAGGAGATTTTAATGAAAATAAGTTAAAAGGTGATACTTCTGTTCATGAAATGAAAGACCTTTGAACCACCAAAAGCTTCCTCCAGATTTTGAATAGAGTTTGGATCGTTTCAGAGACATTTTTAGGTAAAGAAAGAATTGTGAATACAGAAATCTCCAATTCAGGGAAAGTAATCTTAAGTAAATTGCATGACATAGATGTGTAAATATTATCAGGACTACTGGAAGACAGAGAAGCTATCTTGATCTTATAGAAAAGAGGAAAAGGTTGAGGATTTGTTTTTAAGAGTTTCATCTTTCTTTTTGAGAGATTGAGTCTTTCAGTCCATGAAAGTCCATGAAAATGTACCCATTTAAATCAATTCAGTTCAAATCAAATTGCAATTTGACACAATATGCTAACTTTGGGGGTTCTTTATAATGTTCTTTTAAGAAATAAATCAAATTGAAAAAYTAAGATGCAAAGAAGATAATATTTGCATTATTGTTTCATGATTTATTCCACTATGATTTATTTTTCTAAAGGACATCCAGAAAACAAAATCCTGTGATTTCTAACTTATTTGGCATAGTTCTTAAATAGAGACCATAGAAGATATTAAGTTGTGCCTACAGAGACTTCTTTTTGAACAAATCAAACATGAGACATTAAACTACCATGAGAAAAACATGACTCTTGAACACCAACAGCTACACCACAGAGGTCTTGCTAAATCTTGGCATGTTAGTGTGTATGATAGATGACATATGTCTGAAATCCTAGCACAAAAGGTGGAATGAGTGAAACAATGAAATACACCAAACGGGAGAAGATGTGCCTCTGTGAGCCTTCTCCGTGTAGGGCTGCTGGGGGTGTGACACTATGGGAGGCAGAACTCGGGCTAGCTTTTTTTTTCTGCCGTTTCTACCAACAGTAGCTTGGAACACGGATGTTAAAGAAAACCTGTTTAGTTGTATGAGAGAATTTGTCATTCATGGTCAGGAAGAATCTAGTTATTTTTAAAGCACAGAATGTCAGTTCAGTTTAGTTAGCGCTGAATTTGTGATGAACTGTAGTAAAGACACTGTCATTAAATGGCCATAAAAAAGTTCTCCATTCTATCATCCTGAGATAATAAAGTGCCTTTGCAGTGTTTTGAATAGTGTATTAAGTATTGCATCTAGGAGAGCAATTAAATACACTTCTTATATCTGACTTTGCACTGCGATRACAATTTGGCATATTTATAGGATTGAATATAAAAGGTAGGATACAATTATCAAAGGGAGTACAAAGCCCTCATGGGATCAAGATACTTGATATATATTTTTTTAATCAAGGCCTCTGAATATGAATTGAAAGGTAATGAAAATTAGACTGTAGGGAGAAATGACTGCATTTAAGTTTTGTGCGATGGTGTCTCTTATTGGTGGAATGTCAATATATGTTATAATACACCATACAGGGAAAAAGTAACATGGGTATGTCAACAGTACATCAGCACTAATCACAACTCCAGCAAACTATGTTTTGACAAATGAGTTTGGGTCTTTTTGTTTGTTTTAATTGTTTTGTTTTTTAATAGAAGCACTATAAACACCTACTAGAAAGCATTTGCTGCRGTGGAAAAAGAGGAGAAAACTGCTTCGAAAATGCTTTAAAGCCCAATGTATCTAAGCCAAATGAAATATTAATGCTCTAGATATCTACTGGTATAACACATTCRCACAAACATGCATCAAAGGGTTTCCGAAGTTACATCAGAGCTATCGATGCGATTGCGGAAATAGCGATTACCTCTGGGAGAAAAGGCGTTCTGGACTGACTCACGACGAGGTGAAATTCTCTGGGAGTATGAGAAGAAGGAGGCTTTATACAAGTGACTGTGAAATCAGTGAGGATGGAAAAAAGATTCTGTATTTAAAATAATTCACAAAATTACTGTGTGAGCTAATTAAAGAAGACTAGAGGGAGTCTTATTGCTTGGGGCGTTAAAAATTAGAGTGAATGAGACACTAGGGGGCCTATTCAAAAACATTCAAAATCTTTTGAAGTCATCAGAAGCCTGTCGCTTGAATTTCAGTAGTTTTTTGAGTCAGTCATAGGTTGTTGTAGTAAAGGAGTTATCCTCMACTGCTACAAGAAGCAACTACGTTGTCTGAAAGTGTTTTCTTTCTTCTGACTTACAAATTTCTGAATATAGGATATTATGAGGAGATGAACTTATGGCCCATAGAATGAAATTACTCCCTAATAAAAATAGAAACAAAAATAGATTTCCCACAAAGGTTTGATAAGATTATATATTCCTGTATTTCTCAATATTAATCAAAGATATCAACCCTGTTTTTGCTAAAATATAATGTCTTTTACTAGCTGATTTGCACAGAAAGCAATGAATTTTCCAATCAGAAAATTAGTACTGGAATAAAATTGAGTAACTGAATCGAGAAGTGATAAGAAATGCAARTTCTCATTATCTGCACTAACTAATTAGATTATGAACAAATATAGACTCTAAGTATGGAAGCTAACAGGAAACAACCATTTATTTCCATAAGATTTTTTAAAGTATTTCAACATTTTAKAATAAATTTTTTAAAACACTTTAAAATGAGTGAGTTTATTCCCTTAGACTTTCATCTTCATAATGCAGTTTTTCTTTCTATAGAGACTAGAAGAGTCTAGGAGTAGTGTAGCTTATATTCCCGTAAGTCATGTAGAACTGTATTGTACATATGGATAACTGTATTCAAGGCTGACAGTTATTTTCCTTGAAGGACTCAGCTACATCAGTCTCTGTGTGCAGATRCATACATAACTTATATTTGCATGTGCACATATCTGCATGTGCTCCCTAAAAAGCCGACTGGGTGAAGTTAGCCTCCCGCTCACTAATGTAACATCAGAATTGGATGAAAACATTAGCCATGGCTTTTGGAGATCTCTCTGAAATCGGTGTAAAGTCTGACCCTAACAAACTAAACTGGAAGAAAGCAAAACCACCACACAAATGCTGGCATCAACATGTATGTTAGTGTCTCCCTGTAGGAGTTTGCTCTATGGTGTCATGCCTGTGAGAAAATGATAGCAAAGTAAAAGTGGCTGATATCCATTCAGTCAAGACCCCTTCTGAAGTACATCTGCCATAGAGATRTAACTATTCTACCTCTGTCCACATTTTCATTAGTTTATCTTTCTTTGTAACCAAATTTCATACATCCTAACGATCCTGAATGAGATTAAAGTATCTACTTCTAAGATAATTTTAAGATGGCAATTTGAGATGTCTGAGGTATAACTTAAAGAAAGATCGGAGCTATTTTTTAACTTTTTTTTCATAATTATCCACTCTGTGTACAGAATCACAGAGTGGTTGAGGTTGATAGGGACCTCTGGAGGTCATCTAGTCCAACACCCCTGCTCAAGCCTAGGACCATGTCCAGATGGCTGTTGAGTATCTCCAAAGATGGAGACTCCACAGCCTCTCTGGGCAACCTCTGTCAATGTTACMCTCACGGTAAAAAAGTTCAGATGGAGCTTTCTGTGTTTCGGTTTGTACCTGTTGCCTCCCATCCTGTCACTGGGCACCACCGAAAGAAGCCTGGCCTCATCCTCCCTTCAGATATTTATACACACAGATAAGATCYACCCCAAGGCTGAATGGTCTCATCTATCTCAGCCTTTCCGTATATGAGGGATGCTGCAGTCCCTTCATCATCTTAGTAGCCCTRCGCTGGATCTCCTCCAGTAGCTCCATCTCATGTTTGTATTGAGGAGCCCAGCACTGGACCAAGSACTCCAGCTGCAGCCTCACCAGGGCTGAGTAGAGGGGCAGGATCACCTCCCTCAACCTACTGGCAATGCTCTGCTTAATGCACCCCAGGAKACCRTTGGCCTTCCTGGCCACAAGGGCGCATTGCTGGCTCATGGTCAACCCACAACCTAGTCCAATTCCTTCTTGTTAGGTGACAACTCARTACTAGCCATCTGTATCTTCTTTACCTAAATCAACTATTCATGGTTAGYAGAAGCAAAATGACAATACCTACATCGGTCACTTACATGATCAGGCAAAATCCCTAGTATGCATAAGAAGTCACTCTGTAAAGAAGGAAACACAATTTTTAAAATAGGTGCTTTCAGACTAGAATGTCACTCTGAAAATGCAACTGTGAGAAGAAAGAAAGGGTCTTTAAAATAGTCCAAGGTCTGTCTTATACAATCAAGATTTTTTTCCTCAGAGCTATAAGGAGAAGGACCTTCTAGTTATGAAAGTACACCATTTAAAAATGCCTGAATATTTGCACATTAAAAAAATGTCCAAATTGATCCATTGAAGTTTACAATTTCTAATCATCCCTGAAGTGGTAAGTTTGTGTCTATAATACTTGAATAATCTATTCAGTGTCTTTTACTGAAGAAAAGAAAAAGACAAAGAAGTAGAGCTGAAAAGCCAAGACAATGATATTTTAAAAATATCTGTATGGATCATTAAACTGTAACTGCACAGTTTGTATTGTTTGCATTTGCGTATTTCTCAGTGGGGAGTAAACAATAACTTTTTTCAAAGATTAATGACATTTTGCCCAATAGTTTGATATGTTTAATTAGTGTGTTCTACAGATAATGTATGCAGACAAAAAAATGACACACCAAAAAGCCCTCTCTCTTCAGTCTATCTTACAATTTAATTATTCTATAATGTATTTTTGGCATAAGAGGCTGCTACAAATTAACAGAAGCTATGTAAACTGATGTGATATCACTTCAGTACTATAAACTTGAAGTTAGTGCTTTCTGTCATCGAAAATACTTCCAGTGTGTTGTTGAAAGATAGAGTAACATAGATTAATCTTTAGTGATTCTATATTAAAATATCTATTTACTTTTGTAGTACAGAGCATGAAATTAAAATGCCAGTGCTGCTGGTACTATTTGGAAAGAAAGCTCAACAACAAATCTTTGGAATGATAATACCGTGAAAACATGGTACTGAAGCTAGCACAACTCTGTAAGGGATGCCATACACTCAGGCCTGACAAAACTGGTTAAATATCATTCTGGTCGTTTGGCTATAAACAGTCTCCAGTGAATTGAATTTGACGTCAAATTTTGTCAGTGTTTTGGTTTATATAACAGAACTGTTACAGGCAGAATTGGCGTGCTTTACTGAGGAAAAGCTTAGGGCTGGAATCATTAGAAGAAGGCACTATAGGCGTTGAATGATTTCTCTGCAGAGCTGTTACATGGAGTATGGGGTTCTTGTTACACATGTGATGCTAGCAGAAATCCTCAAGACAAACAGCACGTGGATTGGCAGCCACCAGGCCGAGTTTAGACAAGCGCATAATTGAGTAGTGACATCAAAGAGTGCAAGGGAAATATCATCCTTTCGTTGACCATAATAGAGAAGATCACATGATGAACAGCTGGGTCTGATAAAATACCCTTATACCAAAACAAACTAGTAACCAGCAATTCTTGCTAGACTGCAAAGCATCGCCGGGATGTTTTTAGATAATAAGAAAGATATATCCCATTACAAAATACTACTTTCTCTAAATATTGTTTAATTCATTTATTCTTTTGCAGTTTATTGGTAAGAATGCTGTTAGAATGAATCTTTGTATAATATGTTGATATACATGTACTCATATATATTATCAATATTATCCACTGATAAGTATTTCTGAGATTCTATTTTCTTCCAGTATATTTCAGTTCACTAGCTACTGTTGAAGTGAAAAAAATTGCTAGGAGAACAGAAATAAMAAAAATAATAATCCTATTGCCATTTTTGGTATCCGAGATTTTTTTTTTATTTTACCCAAAAGTTTTTTCAGCTTTATAAATGCTTTTTTAAATAATATATTTTTTTTCATTTTTAGAATATATTCTCTATAGAGTTCCAAATACTATCAAGAGATAACTAGATAACTATTAACTAGGATATCCTTGTGCTGATGTAAACCCAATAACAAAATAAGTCGTATAATTTTCCTATGGTCACACAGTAAGCTAACAGAAGAGTTAGATATAGACCAGGCCTCTTTGCTCAGTATTTAAACCCCTTTGCCTCCAAAAATTGAATTTAAATTCATTAAATGTAGTATTTTCCTCAATGCTTATGAGAGAAAATATTTTCTGTATTGATGGGAAAACAATGCCAGTGCAATTTTTGAGTTTCCAGAAGTCTCGTGCTTTTTCGTAAGTGAGGAGACATTAAAAGGTTTAGATTTTGTAAGTTCAAGGTCAAAATAGTTTGTATGTGTCTTGATCAGTAATTTAAAAGAGTCTAAATATTAGAGAAGTCTTTGTACTGTTCCTGGAGTGGCAATTTTAAAACTTTATTCTTGACAACACAGTTAGTGACAGCTGAAGTGTTAATAACTGAATATTTAAAGTTATATAATTGTATATCGTATTTTCTCCAGGGCCTACATCTATGAACATGGAAACTTGCTAATGCAACCCGAATGATTAGGCTCTGTAATTTCCTGAGTTATTTCAAAATTTATTTTCTGCAAGGAAATACTATTTACATTTGAAACAAGTTAGTTAGAAAAATACTTATAAACAGAGGTGGGAGCATATTGACCATATGAAACTTGTATTTCATTATGTTATTCTCAAATCTCAAAAACTGCAAATATAAACAATTRCTTACAGCCTCAAGATTTTAAAATCAGTTTTCTCAAAGAAGGTAAGCTTAGATTGCTATTTAACTCTGCAGAAATGTCCAGATGAGGTATATAAGTCAGGAAATAGAAAATAGTGAAATGTGCAGTATTTTGTTTCAGTCATTCAAGCATTGCTTGATGATGCTACCAGTAGTTTTGTGATTTGTTTCCATGTGAGATTTATGCATAGGTTAATAATAATTTCAGATTATGTTAAGCATTTATTTTTGTAATCTTCATTTTATAATGGTCTATTGCCATTGGCATTTGAATATGTAATTGCTTCATTGAAGGAATTTCTGTATTAGCTGACAGATAACTGAATGTTTTGTGAGGTTGGAAAAATCAGTATTAGTTACAGTTGACATTTAATAAACAATCCTAATAAATAAAGTGAGTGAAATTTAGACAATTAATGGCAACCACTAAGACTATCTTGGAGCACATGTAATTGGTCAGGTGCTTCTAACATTCTCCATCAGCAATGTAATGTTATCTGCAAAAAGATATTCCTCTAGCATTAAACATTATCTCTCTGAAAATTAGTAGCTGATAAATTAGGTGCTGATGGGGAGCCAACAGAGTGCAGTCAACTGTGAGTGTGAAGATAGCACTATTTGCATTCCTTATTATTCATAAAGAATTATAGGACGCCCACACATCTGACATGATTAGAACGCATGAACAGTAGATTAAAAATCGTAGTGTATTAAACATACAAAATGAAGTGGAAATGGAAATACATTTTGGCTGTTATGAGAAAGTAGTATTTGTTCAGTATTTTCTAACTACTGTCTGAATTTCCAGCTGTCTTTCTGAGAAAAAAAAAAAAAAAAGGGGGGGGGGGGGGGAAGAAAAAGAAAAAAATATGGAGCAGAAAACCTTTCTCTGCCTTTCAGTTTGCATTATTGCCCAGGAATTACATCAGGGAGTGTTTTGCAAACAGACACTGGAACTGACAACTGAAGAGGTGTTTTTCCCTGAATTTGTACTCCTTTTTTAGGATTATAACTTTAAATACTCTTAGTGTGAATTTCTAATATTGGAAGGTTATTATTGAAGTTAACCTATGAATCTTAAAGGATGGTTGAATGGATATGAATCCTTATACTCTGCTGAGAAAATGTAAATGTGCCTTCTTTTAACTAACTGCAGATCTCAATATATGTTCAATTTTGCAAAAATATGGCAAAAGAAAAATACCTGGAAAAATCTATGTTGGGAACTTGGCGCAAAGCTCACAAAAGTCAAAGGTTGTCCACAACATCAATGAATTTTAGATCATACCCATATTCCTGAAATCCTAATATATCTCCAAATAGGTGTTCTGGCTTTTTTAAATATTATCACTTGCAATATACATAAGGGCCGTAGATTTCCCCTTTCTCTCAAGACTTTCAAGTTTATACAAGTTTGTTGACATTTTCTGTCAAAAATCTGTTTGACACAARAAATAGGTATATTTTTAATAAAAGATAAACTGACATTGTAATAAGCTCTTTGATTGGATACTTACACTCTAGTAGATACTTACCCTGATACTTACATTGATATACTGCAAATCAGGAATTATTCCACTAAAATCACACTCCTTGTGTTCTAGCATTTGGGTATCTTTACATGAGTAGGTGCAATCAATCAGCTGTTGGCTCTGCCCCGATCCAGACCACAGGTCAGCTCTGGTCCAGATGGCCAGGAGCTGTGTTGTAGTGCTGCACCTGAGCTAATTCACCTATTTTACAGCCACAGAGCTTCTGCATCAGGAGGTTATGGAAGCAGTGATTTTGTCTGATTTGACAATTTCTGTCATATTCTTTTAGCAGAATTTTTCARAAAGTCTCCAGAAAAGGGGAAGAGCAGCAGAGTAGAGAGGTTTGGAAATTGTATCACAACCGTTAAGCATTTGGCATACCTAGCTTCTAAGGGATGTAACAAACCTTCATTATATAAGCAGCACGATAACCAAAGAGATTTGAAATTGAGAAATGCAAAATAAAGTATATTAAAATATATACTTGAATTATCCATATACCTCACAGGACCTAAAGATATTGAAATTATTCCTACTGCAGATCAGGGTGCCATTTCAGGGAGTTTTTTTAATAACTCTGCTGAATGCACAGAAGCTTTCAGATAGACAGTGATGATAAGACAGATCAAAAACCTGATAGAAAATAATATGGAAAGTATTCAGCATTATCCTATCAACTTAAATACTGTGTGTTAAATTTCAGTCACCTCATTTATGAAAAGAAATATGAAGAAATTGGAATTCAAGGGAGAGAAAAATTAATAGAAGAGGAAGAGACCTTGAAAGGAGGAAAGATAACTTGAAAAGTCTGCAACCAACTTGTATACGAGACAAGTCAGATGTAAAACATTAGACATACTGGTAATGTAGATAAGGAAATCAAGCCCCCCACTGTATCCTTTCCAAAGGGAGCAGTCACTAATATTGAGTAGCAAGATGTTTAATTATATTTTATTATCATTTCCTTTGCTCAAGGTTGAATTTGTGAATAAATTAAGACTCAAAATGTAGAAGTATTTTAAAACAGCCAGAAAATATAGGCAATTGTGAAGAACACCTATGCAGTCTTATCAGATAGAAAAATATTCTTTTTAGGTGGGGTACAAATCCATGGATTTCAGAGTTTAGGTCAGACTATGAATGGTCTGGACTGGAATGGCATTTTTTTGCCTGAGGGTTGATGGCTTCATAATTGTCAACTGCAAAGTTCCTCTTACCTTCATTTGAAATACAGGGTGGTAGCCTCTGTCAAAGATGTGATACTGGATTAAATGGATAATTGATCTAATTCCTTATGACAACTCAAATAATTCTGTATAAAATCAAAGTAAAGGAGAAGAAAATCAAGCTCATACATTTTGCTGAAGAAGAAATCAATTCTCTAGGGTTTTTTGGTTTTCTTTTTTTTTTCTTTTTTTTTTTGGGGGGGGGGGTGGAGTGGAGTAAATTCTTGCAGATATTTCTGCTATACCTCAATTATTTTCAAGTGAGGATTTTTAGAGATTGTACCAAAATGCAGTTCAGATATCTGTGCTAACTGACATAGTGGAAAAAGCGTAGCTATGCGAGCATGGCCTTTTGCCTATACTAATACGTTCTGCTGTGCAGCAAGCCTCACTCACCCAGGCAAAATGCGACAGTACATATGGTGATGCTCGTTCAGATATCCAAACCAGCTCATATGTGACCAGTGAAATGTGTGTGATACCATGTTTTGCTGTATACACTTATCCTTGTGCAGCAAGCGTCCAGTAGGGAGCATATCAAACACTTAGACCAGTTATAGACACTGCAGGCTTTTGGGGTCCATTAGAYTGACAAAGAAGATAAAAATAGATGTAACTACCTTACAATATCTACAGGATTACCAGATCTGTGTAATTAAGTCATAATTTCATTAGAGAAACAACAGCAGCAGTTCTTTTTACTATCAAGAGTGCTTCAAAGAGAGAAGAGTCCTTTCCTTCCTTCTTGGCTTGCTTTCGGCTTTCAAGKAGAGTACATGCAAAACAGGCCTGGGTTATATTTAATGAATGAACAATAAGCTTTTCTTCTCTTCAGTCTCCACTTCTTAACAAGTACATCAGGACATAAAGAACATTATTTTTCATCCACATTCTGTTGCTTTTTTGTGTCTCTTTTTGCACGGTTTTGGACAGCTGTGATCACTGGAAGGACAAAATGTTGATCACAAGATGAAGCGAAACTTGGAGACAGAAAAAGAGACAATGTTTCTGGAAGGAAAAGAATATACAGATAAAAAGGAAAATGCCCAAATTCATTTTTCTCAGAACAGTGTACCTCTCATATTCCTATCTTTCTGCGTAATGACTAATACTGTATGGATGCAACAATGCTGAGTTCAGCACCCTACTCATGATAGCTTTTGATAGCTGATTACCTACTTCAGGCCCCTTTGAAAAGTCCTGGTATAATTCAGTTAGTAACAGCCTCCTGTGGAAAAAACAGAAAAACAACATTTTCTTGATACAGTGCTTGTTAAGTGGTAATAGGAAAGGAGTGAAGATGTAGAAATACGAGGTCAAATGGTCTTGACCACCCTAGATTTACAGTAGAGTTTAGCTCCTAACCTCTAATGCCAGATAGGTAGTGTGATCGTAAGCAAGTGATAGCTTTCTTGTATCCGTTTCTATAGAAAGATGTACGATGGCCCTTACAACCCTGTGCTTTTGGCAGCCATGAGGGCACCTGGCTTTAAACCTCGTCTAAGCCATACAAGTCTTCCAGACCATCAGACAGGGTCCACTGAATCAGCTCTTCATTGCTCAGATGACCTGTAACAGACCTTAGCGGGTGACCAGCGAAAACAGAGACACACATCAGATGAATTCTGTTTTATTGGATGAATAGCTAACTCTGCTAATAGTCTATGGTACGCAGAAGTGAGGGAGTAAATCTCATACACTGAGCTTTCCATCTTGTTAATGTAATGTCCACTATGTTTTTGTTATGCTAGTACTTTAGTAAGCTGCTTGTTACATTACATCTGAATAAGCAGCTTTAGTGCCTACAAAGCATTAAAAGGTAAAGAATCCTATAAGCAATAAGATGGTAGGATTCTGCTTCACCATGGCTCAAGATGTAGCTTCCCAGAATTATTTTCCCATATCCAAAATACAGTCACAGCTAGGGAGAAATACATATCCTGATGTATAGGAAATATACCCTACACACAGGTGTTTTGGAGAGGAAAAGGCAGTTATTAGGCCAGAGGTCAAAATGATTATTTTAAAGATATCTCAGGATTGCTTAAATGAGTTCATTTGCCAAAGCCTTTGTTTTTCATATTGTCTGAAATAAAAGCCTAATGATGGACAAAAATCTTACTGCTGACTTGTCTATATTTTTGCATATAGTACCTGGATTGTGGGGGGAAGCTCTGGCAGGATTTGCCATGGTACAGGAGGCTATTTAGCTCATACAATTGAAAGTAGCATTTTGAAATGTCAAGCACTGAGTAAGCAACTGATTTCCAAAATCCTATAATTAAGTCCTTTCTCTTACATTTATACTTTGGCATTATAGCCTTTTTCTCATTTTGTGGTCCCAGTTGTGAGAAGCAGCTAGTTGGCTGATCACATGTGGGTGACCAGCTGCGTTTGGCACATACTCATGGAAAAGAAAATTGCAGTGCAAAGGTGCACTGCTTAAGAGAACATACTCTGTCTACARATTAGTATGGCAGCCTTCCCCCTACCACAACCAGATGAGCTTTTACTCCTTCACACGAGTGAACACGTCAAACACAATAGTTYCACCACCTCCATTCCGTGTCCTAATGCAGCGATTTTACAGACATCAGAGATGACCCTTCAGGGATCTGCACATTACATTTCATGCATAGACTGAATTACATCACATATAGGAATATACATGTAGGTAGTCTGTGATTCATACAAGTTGAGTTCCATATATAACTTCTAAAAATCTAGTATTTGTAAATAGAAATTATCTGACATATAGCAGAATGTTGTTCCAGAATACACTGAGATGAATAAAATCTTGAAGTGACAAGGTTTAGATTTATCCTAAATAAATTAACTGTATTCAGGCAAGTAAATGCTTGGTTGGAAAATGATTGTTTTCATCAATTTGGCCTTGAAGTGTTTCAAATACGTTACTTCAATATTTTGAGAAAAATACTCATTTATTACTGTTTTTTGGAAGTAATTTTATGTRCAGGTTAATAGTCCACTTTTGAATTTATGGTAACACATACTTCTTGATTTTTAGGAAGAGGTACAATTATGCTAAATGCTAGATTCTGTGTTGTTCATTATCCTTTGTCAAAAATACTAGCGTTAAGGTAGACTGATAGACATTGCACAAACGTGATGGTTTACAATCTAGACAAATGACCAAAGCATTAACTAAAAAGTCTCATGTAACAGACAAGAATGAATAATCCTGCACTTGATACGAGTGCAGGATTATCAGTAATATACCCTTCAGGATAGGCAGTATTGTAGCATTGTGTTCTTACTGTGTTAGGCATTCTCTAAAATAAAAAAAATCGTTCTCAGTGATTAAGTGCTTCAGTCATGTCAAGTCATCCAAGCTTCATAGATTGGATAAGGAGGATGGCTAATATACTTACTTCCAATGCGTCTCTCCATAATCCAAGCTTTCAGGCTTAGGACAAACCTACAGTTTGTATTCTTCTGCATGTATATAGCATTCAAATATCGTTCTTTAATCTTAYGAAAAAAATAGCCTAAAATGCCATTTTTGGTTTTGTTTTGTCAGTATCAGAAAGCAAAAGTAAAGGCTGCTTATCCTAAAGGGTRGTGGAACCGAGAGAGGAGAAGACACAGAGTGAAAAATCTTCATTAAATGACAAGAGTTTTAGCACTGTTCTGGTTTTAGAGAGAGAGAGAGAGAATTTGATTGTGCAAGAAAGATTGCAATTGAGGTTAATGGAATAAAGATTGTTTTGTCATAGATTGACAAAGACACCTGTGCTTCTAAAGGAGAAAATAAGCAAAAATGAGTTTAGAAGTGGTAAAGAAGTAACGGACAGCGATAGACTGGTGGCCTACGTCTTACAAGGTGTTGAGCTGAAAGACACAGAGCAGGTGAATGATTCTGGAGGTGATGAAAGGATCCGGTGAGATATAAAAGAAGAAACAAAACATAGTGATAACAAGGTTGAGCAATAGGTAAATGGTTGAGTCGATCCGTGACTGAAACTCAGTCTGGAAGGTGAAGCTTGGGAGTCAAAAGAGATGTCATTGCAGCTATGCTGGTTACCCAGGATAAAAACAAGAGACTGTGAGTAGTGGCAGAGCTCAGTCAACATTATTTTGTCTTTTTATTTTCCTCAGTCCATGTAATCTTTGAAATCTTACAGTCTTCCGCGTATCCTGTCTGTATTAAAGTTTTTTTCAGGGTCTGAATTTTGGCCATGTTTATGATGTAATGGAGGAATTGTTTGAATCATAACTCTTTTCCTTCCCTGGAGTATTCACACATGGGAATTTAAATTTTATATATATATATATATATATATATATATATATATATATAAAGAATATTGAAGCTGGCTGGATAAGTACATAAACTACCTGCAGTTTTCTCTGTTTAAATTTAAGAGTGAACGTACTAAATGCTAAATCCATCATTATCAAACAATCAAGGTTGAGGCACCATGGTGGTGCTTTAAGCTCAGGAGCTAATCTTTTCAGGGATTTAAAGAAATTACATGAATAAATCTCAACCTGGAAGCGACTCCCTTCCTTGTGTGTCTGGACTTGCTATATAATGAATGCAGAAGCAAGKTTTATCTGGCTTCTGATTTGATAGAAAACGTCCCTCTGAAACGTGAAG
This sequence comes from Rhea americana, assembly GCF_003343005.1. Lineage (NCBI taxonomy): Eukaryota > Metazoa > Chordata > Aves > Rheiformes > Rheidae > Rhea > Rhea americana. Next base: position 8,158,416 of record NW_028185038.1, on the reverse strand, counting down.
GAAATCACATTGATGAAGTTTGTCCTACCTTCACATGTCATCTGGCCACAGGGAAAAAAGGAACTGGCTGAAAATGGTCTCTCGCCTGAGATCGTACTTTGCAGACCATCTCTGGAGATGGCTGTGAAGGTGAACTGGCATTCGTTGCAGTTTCTATAGTCGTTACTGCTCTCCTGTCATATTTGCCATCTTACCTCTTTTTTGAAATTCCTAGGTTAAGTAGAGAAAAAAAATTCTTTTCCAGTGGGCAATTAGTATGCCAGTAGAATTGGCCCTTTAGTCTTCTATCATGTCCTCCCAGGCAGAGACAGAAAGGAGCACCTTGTTTTATATTTCTTCAGTGCCACCCTAAAAATTGGGCTGAGGAGAACGGTGCGGTGCGGCCGAGAAGCCGCTCTCCGAGCGCTGCCCCCCGCCGCCATCCCCGCTCGCCGCTGCCCGCCAGAAACCAGCAGGAGCCTGCGTTCCTTTGAATTTTATAAGTGGGAAAAAGAAAAAAGATTTAATGAAGCGAGTCACTAGAGGCARAATTTTAAAATACACAGTTTATCCTGCAGTGGAAGCCAGTGCCTGACAAATAAAATCACAGCAGCAGTGAAAGAAAAGTGTCCCAGTGTACACAGCTAGTGACATCTCTGGTAATTAAGATACCAAACTAGTGTAAGCGCTGCAGTTTCCAACGTACAGCAGAACTGGTGTACTATTTTCTTTCTGAGTGAACAGATAATAGGTTCATGGTTTAAGTTGGAAATAAACTGTATTACAACATTAAGTCCTTAATTATTTGACCATTTGGAGTACAACTAAATATCTCTAAATGTGGTTGTTAGTTTTGCTAGCATTCCCAAGTTTTAAATGAAAAACTGAATGATATTTTACATCTAATTTACTTAAACAGTGAAAACAAGTCTTGCCGAGGGCACTCGCCTAAGTTAATTCTCCACTTACGCTTTTTATAAATTGGGAAAGCCAGCTCGTTTTGATCTCTCATTTAAACATGGTTTCTTTTAGTGGTAATGAATAGACACGTTGTTGAATATGTGTTGTCCTGAATTACAGTATTTTTCTATTCAAAAGCATCATTGCCACTGTATGATAAAAAGTAGTAACAAAGTAAAAAGCCACCTAAAGCTTTGAGATAACAGAAGATACGGTGGTAATCTTATGGCATTCGTGCACATAGGGTGCATAGACTTTTCAGTTTRGTGGCTTGAATATCAGTAGTTACTTCCATTTAATTTACTGTCAGTTTTAAACAGTGCAGCTCTCTTTTTCAAACAGTTTCTATTTATTCTACGTTGTCTACCTGGAGTCATAAAAGCAAGTTCCAAAATGTATTTATGGGCATGTATTTGTTAATTGTATGTTTTGGGGTAGCAATACATTTAGATTTGACTGATTATAGGAGAGGTATTCATCAGTAGCTGTAATTTGATTTTATGCTGATCCCATTTCCTGTAGCATTATGTTTCAAACTCTATATGCAGCAAAGCTGTCTAGCAGCAAACTCAGGGAGCCAAGTAGAGATGCACCGTCAGATCATTTGACCCTTTCCATTCTGCACTTTTCTGAACCGTTTTCCTACTCTGCTATCATTTACACCTCACAGACCGGAGTGAAAGTCATCATTCATTAAATGAACATTAATAAGAATAAAACTTGTCTGATTATTTTTTCTAAATACTTGCAAATGTTCTAATGTGAATTAGTGTAAAGACAGAAATGTATATGTTTACAAGAACTTTACAGGTGTAAGGATATAATGGAGTTGCATAAATATACTGTTTTATTCTCATAGGTCATTGCACAGAATAACTCATGAAAAGTGAAGGGGACATTTTTGTATGTACAATGCTGATCAAGTTTCTACTTGATGGTTTAATTTATTTGAATACGGAATAAAAGAACATGAATTTACTTYGTTTAGACCACATTGATCCTATCTGTAGTATTTCTCCGCCAAAGGTAGTAGAGATATGCCAGCAAAGAGTTCAGTCCCCTGCCATAATACCAAATTAAACATTTAAATATTTTCTGAGTTTGAGTAGATAGACCTGAGTCAATGTATTCCCATGCCAAAGTTACCAAAGTTATACCGGATAAAAGAAAAAAAAGATTATTAAAAATTTTAAATTGAAATCAGAATGCATATGCAAAAAAAATACAGAATTTATTAAAATCTTTTTTTCAGACTGAAGGCATTGATTAGAATTAGATATAACCAATATAATTGGTTAGAATTTTTTCTTAAAATAGGTAAGAATAGATCAGTCCTATCACTTAATTTTGAGTAGACAGGTGTGAATAATGGCTATTTTTCCAATTTTATCAAAGCAAACCATAATAGAAAGTGCAGGACATACTCTCAGTGTAAATGGCTGTGTCAGTCACAGACAGGCAATCTAATTTGGTTTTCACAACTGTCATCAGCAACTTCTGCAATCGGTCCTCAGCAGCCACCTGGGACGCCATCAGGTGAGTTGCTTTCCTTCACTGCAGGAGCTACCTCAGTCTGTTTTGCTAGTGCTGCGAAATGCAGCAATGCTCAGAATCACTGTGAAATTGAGATAGAGGTAGGTAGAGAGAGGAAGAATAAGAAGAAGACGGGGAACAAAAGAGAAAATGGAGCAAAATCCCATGCATTTCAGATAGGCTTTTATTGGTTCACTGCTAGAAATCAGAAATCCTCGTGCTGTGCTTGTCCAGGTGTCATAGTGATCAGAGCTCACTAGCAAAGGGACAAGTTTTTGGATTACAGCAAAGACTCACTGGCCTTTGCCAAAGAATTACTTTAGGAACCCTTACGTCTTACTAAAAACTATTTAAAAAAAAAAGAAAAAAAGGAAAAGAGAGTGTGAGAAAGACTGACATTTGTTTTATTCATCCTTAAGCTCCATCTTTTGGTGCATGGATTTTTAATGCCTGTGTTCACCCAGGGGTGTCTTACCTTCTTATGCCCTTCCTATCAAAATTCTGTCTTACCTGTTAGTGGAATGTTTTATGAGCTTGCTACCGTTGAGACTGCAGTTGAGATAGATCTATAGGCGCCAGTTACRATGATAAGATACAGACAGTGGATACTGAGAAGCTATCCCATACAGCTTGGCAACTGTCCATCACTTTCATACCAGTTACTCTCATGCGATCCTACTTTGTTTTCTGGCCAGGTATTAGCTGTTATGTCTACTTTTATTTGAAAAAGACGTAGAGTGATACTGCATGAATGGCCCGTGACTTATTTTAGTGCTTGTCCYGAGGAGCGCTGAGAACAATGTTGTTCATTAACACCTGCCAAAGGGAGATTTGTCGTTGTCTTAAATGAGCAGCATGCCAGGCGGAGTAGTGATGAGGCTGTGCGTCTTAGAGATAGCTTTAATACCTGAAAATGTTGTATTCGGGGAAACTGAAGGAGGATGCTTTTATGTACTTTGTTACCCATACTCTGCAGTGAAGCCCTCTTTAAAGCTACTCCCAAGGAGTGGTTCTGACAAAGGATTTAGATGCCTTTTTATCAGCCATTTCTAAGTTCATTTGAATTTGACATTATCACCTTTCTTCAGTTTATATGGGTGGACAGGGTACTTCTTCAGATGTACCAGGGCAAATAAACTGCTATTTGAGCTGTCTTTGTGCTTGGAAGAGTTGTTGTTGTCCTTGCATGTGGAAAAAAATATGTCCTGTTCACTTCCATGAGTTATTCAGTGCAATGATCTATAAGAAAAATATTTTCTTTAATGAGATTTTTTTGGACATATGTGTTTTTGTTATTATTCACCTTCTGGTGAATTTCTTCTTTCACAATTGGTTAAACTGACGTAATTGTGACAGACAGGGGTAAATAATGCCGTTACTCATAGGGGTCCCAGAGAAGATCACTTTTGCAGCTGTGGTCCTTTTTTTTACTTTTGCATTTTCATTTGTATTGTCTGACCTATGTCTGGAGCTGTACTCTTTTGTTAAAACATTTACCTCTGAAGTCCAAAGAAATGTGAAAAGACCTGTTTCAGATGTATTCATTGCATGCTCATTATTTTTTAATTTTGATACTCAATTAAACCATTAGATTGAATGGCTCAAAGTTTCTGCAGGCTTGTGAGAGCTTTTTCTTTGAATTGTAACATCACTTGCATGGGAAGCAAGGATTACCAAACTACACTGCCTGTGAGCGTTCCCTCTAAAAACTGTTGAACTTTTTGTCATATTTTAACTGAATGTGACAGAAGAAGAGGACTCTAATTAAATAATTAGATTTTCCAGGATATATAAATGTTTCAGTTGGACATCAAGGTGAATCAGTCACAAAACATTCTGTAGGAAATCRTGTCTTATTAGTTCCAGTGATGTCAGAACTTCCTGTTGACTTACGTGAATCATTCAATTACTTTGGTGCTGGAGAATATATAAACACATAAGATAGGTTTAGATGACTATGTAATCCCTGAGTTTTGAACTGTCCAGATTTTCAAAGATCTTTGAAAGCAATTCTTACGGTATTTGAAACCCAGTTCTTACCCCCGTAAGAGTACTTAACAGGGTTTCCAAAAGCACCTCTCTCGCATCTGAAATGTTAAGTGATTAAACATTATTTAAAATCACAGTGRGCCCTTTGGTATCTTTGCAAGTGTATATACAACTGTAGAGCAGAATAGGAATATCGTTGTGCTTCTATACATATGAAAATCCAAGATGCCTTCTCTGTCTTGGCGATGTGCTCATTTTGGGGATACAGTGGAGCTGTGAGTATCAAATTCCTCTCTGAGTCTTGAAAATAAACATGCAGTCAAACAAGTAGACAAATAAATAAAGCTTCAGATTAATTGGTCAACTCATCTGGAAACATATTTCYTTCTTTCCTGAGGTGTGCTAAAAATACTTCACAAATAAGGCACAACAATCAGCTAAGCCTATAAATCTGAGATAGTTGCCTAGGCTTTCCTAACATTCAGCAGAAAGAGATAGATGCTTCCAGAGGGTAATTCATCTCTCCTAAGATAAGTATTAAAAGTAAGTGGAATATATTGCCCTATGGAGGTTCCTGTCTCTTTTCCTGAGGCAGTCTAGGTGATTAGCTTAGACTTGACATCTAGCATTTCTATGGCTAGAATTAGATGAAATGAATCCCTCATCTAATCTGCAAATTGACATATCAATTTCTGTTGGAYTCTGTGTGAAATAAAGTGTTCCTCAGTGTAACACAGGCAAGATCTAGCCCATAATATTTTTTTTAAATCATCTGTTCTTCTTTATAAGAGATTTATCAATATAGTTTGGTCTTCCTATTCAAAACTCTAAAAATGAGGACTAGCTTTTAAAGATGAGTATTTAAGTATAGGTTCTGAATCCTTATCTTTTCAGTTACTAAAACAACTTCAAGTCTTCCTTAATCTGAAGATTTAGTGCACAAAGACTGATCTTGATCTTATAAGCACTTTGCCTGCTGATTTCCTATAGTTTGCAATAGAAGTTTCATAAACAGAGGACTTCTTGCATTGCCCGGTCTAACATCATATTCTTCACATTTTAGAGCCTTMGAAATATATGTAGTTCTTGTTGATAGATATGCGATGCCTATTCTGTGTGTAAGTTGAGATAAAAAATCTTTGCTACATACAAGTTAAAAAATGTTAAAGGTTTATATTTATCTATGTCCTTTGTAAATTTATTCTGAAACTCTGCTAGTTAGAATTTAGCCATATGTCTAATTAATCAATTACACTGTTCTTGAGCAGTTTGTATTGTTCCCCTAATCCACAGCAAAGCTGTGTCCTCCTTACCAGGTGGTGTGTGGTTCATCATCTCCGTTCATCGAGGGCAGTCAGGATTGATATTTTGAAAGAAAATCATTTAAGAAAGAAAGGTATAACTTCCCTTTTAAATTCTGTAAATGCTAAAGATCCCAGTAGCACTAAGCGTGTAAGCACATACGTGTTGCTTCTAAATAAAGCTTCTCATTTTCTCGCCTTACGTGGAGAGGCACAGGGGACTCTCTCTCTCTCAGCAGTTTTGCCACTTCATCTCTAAAAAATAGGCAATATTCTATTGTTTTCATTGTAGGCTGTTGATGTCCTGTTACATCGATGACAATTCAGACAGAGAGCTTTCAAGCTTGGCAAAGGCTGCAGCTGCCCCTTGTTCCTCTGCTTCACTCTCCAAAAATCTGCTAGAAACCTGAGGAGGGAGGGCTGCAGCTAACCTAGAAGTATGGGGAACACTTTGTGGCTGCCACCACCTTGTGCAGCAGGAGACCTGCAATGCCACGCTGGCTGCTCCTTCAGGGACAGAGCTACAGCCCTCTCAGATGTCTCCCTCCCTTTCCTGTACCGTTAATCTTCTGCTTCATGTCAGGGAATTACCATGAGGTACCACAAATGGCTTTCTTCTAAAAGTGATATATCTGAATGGCCGGAAAGGAAAGGCCATCTACAGATTCTGAAATACAGGCTTCTGCTTAACAGGCTGTGCTTTTGCTTTGATCTAAGAGGTCACTGGAGTATATTACAAATCACCCAACTAGAGATGCCTTTGGCAATCTACTTTCCTTGAGAAATTTAAAGATAAAAATTTATTCATCTGATATTTTGTTGATTAAAATGGAGAACTGAAATAAATAGGATCCATTCTTAAAATGTGAATCTATTATGAAAAGTATTTTAGTAAGTACTGCTAGTTCACATTGGCTGAATTTAGTATGGAAAAAATACTCATTTCTGGAGTCTCTTTTGACTTGTTTTAACTCTTCTGAGACTTACAGAGTCATCACAGTTGTGAGAAATGAAATTATATCCAATCCCTTTTTTGTGCAACAACTAGACTACAAATCAGTGATGCCTTGGTCAGTGAGGCAAAAGGATGTATAGAAAAGGCAAGGAACATAGGTGCGATTACAGCCCACTAGGGTTGGTAGAAATTCTGAACACATTTGCTTTGAACGTTGTGGAGAATCACAGTAAGGGTRGGTGCCAAAAGCATCACACTTGACAGAGGGAACTGTGCTGTGGAGCGCTTCTCCCCACCGAACCCCAGCTGTGCTACTGCAGGAGCTGACGGAAGCTCCTGCTGACATATACTGTTACTGTCTATCAATCCACACTAATTTACCTTCTGCTAATAGTGTATATTGCATTTTGAAAAGTGCATAAAGTGTGTCTAGTGCATATCAGTGGTGTCTAAAAATATAGCAGGTAGCTGTTTTAAGACCAGTTAAACAAGTTGCAAACACCAAGACAGCTGCAATTCCCAGTCTACCGACTCTGCATTCAGAGTTGTCTTTTCATTCCTTCATGTGATGCAGTATTGTTGAGAAATCTGCTGCGAATAAACATTACTTTGGAAAAAATGGAGAAGGAGGGCATTATCACATTCATTTAAATAAAAAGAAGCAAGCACAATTGACAAGGTTATTTTTTTCTCTTCACTGCTTGATATGGTGTAATAAATCATCCTTGATGTTTCCCCCTTTTTATTATCAGTATCTGTGAACAAGCTAGAAGTTGATTCTTTATGAGCTGTGGCACTCATCTCAAAAACAAGACTGAAAATTCAATCTCCAGAGGAAAAAATTAAAATCATTAGGGAAATATGGAACAGAATGTTTAATCAACTGATTATATTGGATGAAGGAAAACCATGATTTGGCAGTGAGACATTTTGCTTTGTAGTTAGAATTAACTTGGTAATTATTATGAGCTATGAATTTTGCAATTACTATTTTTTAGATATACACAAGTGTCCAAGAGGGTGGATTTCCAAACAGTGCTTTTAACACAAGGAAAAAATAGTGCTGAACTCCAGATTATGAAATAGGATTTATGTATACACACACACGTACATACAAAACATGCCTGTAAATATGCAATTAAGCTGAACATTGGAGAAAGTATAGTATTTACTGGTGGAAGCAAGGACGGGTGACCCAAGAGGAAAATAGAGATGCTATCTGAGTGTGCAGAGAAGGAGTTAGGAAAGCTGAAGCCTATCAGGAGCTGAATCTGGCAAGAGGCATGAAGGGCAATAAGAAAGGYTTCTACAGGTATATAAGCAGCAAAAGGAAGGCAGGGGACCTGGTAAAAAAGGACAGAAAAAGCCAGGGTACTTGGTACCTTTTTTGCCTTAGTCTTTACAAGTAAGGCTGGCCTTCAGGAGTCCCAGATGTTTGGGAAAACCTCAAATAAGGAAGACTTGCTCTTAGTGGAGGAGGATCAGGTTAGGGAATATTTAAACAAACTGAACATGCACAAGTCCATTGGCCTGATGGAAGGCAACCTCAAGTGCTGAGAGAGCTGGCCAATGTCACTGCAAGGCCACTCTCAACAATCTTTGAAAGGCTGTGGCAATCGAGAGAGGTTCCTGAGGACTGGAAGAAAGCAAATGTCACTGCTATGTYCAAGAAGGACAAGAAGGAGGMGCTGGGGGGCTACTGGCTGATCAGCCTTCCATCAGACCCTGAGGAGATGATGGAGGAAATTGTTCTGGAAGCCATTGCCAAACGTATTAAGGTGAAGAAAGTGATTGGGAGTATGGATTTGAGAAGGGGAAATTATTCCTGATCAACCTGCAGCCTTCTATGATGAAATGTCTAGCTCAGCAGACTGGAGAGAGCATTGAATCTTGCTTATCTTGACTTTAGCAAGATTTTTGACACTGTTTCTCAAGGCATCCTCATAGACAAGCTGATGAAGTATGGACTAGATAAGTGAACAGTGATGTGGTTTGAGAACTGGCTGCTCAGAAGGCTGTGATCAGTGGCACAAAGTCCAGTCAATGGCTTGTCACTGGTGATGTACCTCAGAGGCCAATACTGGGGCGACCTGGGAGGAGTGGCTGATGCACTGGACAGTTGTGCTGCCATTCAGAAGGACCTTGACAGGCTGGAGAAACAGCTGGCAGAAACATCATGAAGTTCAACACAGGGAAGTAAAAACTCCTGCACCTGGCCAGGAGCTATCCCATGCACCATYACAGACTGGGAGGCAACTGACTGGAAGGCAGCTTTGTAGAGAAGGACCTGGCGGTCCTGGTGGACACCATGTTGACAATGAGCAAGTATTATGCTCTTGTTACAAAGAAGGCCAGTGGTAACGTGGGCTACATTAGGTAGAGCATTGCCAGCAGATTGAGGAAGGTGATCCCTCTATTCAGCCTTGGTGAGGCCACACCTGGAGTGCTGGGTCCAATCTGGGCTCCCAAGTACAAGTGGGATATGCAGCTATTAGTGCAAATTAAGTGAAGGACCACAGAGAAGATGAAGGGACTGGAGCCTCTCACACAAGGAGAGGCTGAGAGAGCTGGGACTGTTTAACCTGAAGAAGAGGAGGCTCAGGGGGACCTTGTCAATATGTATAAATATATGAGTAGAAGTTGTAAAGAAGACAGAGAGAGATTCTTCTCAGTGGTATCCAGTGACAGAAGAAGAGGCAATGGGTGCAAACTGAAACACAAGAAATTCCACTTAAACATACGAAAAAACTTTTTTATAGTGAGGGTGGTTGAACACTAGAACAGGTTGCCCAGAAATAGGGACCTGTGAGTGATTAGCAAGCAAATTTGGGAAGCTGATCGGGTCTAGAATTAACTCTGAAAGARTAACATGATTAGCTGTAGGTCAGATCAGCATCTCGAACTGGCATAACTAATGGAGGAGGAGAAAAGCAGAATGATGGCAAATTTGAYTTACATTGGTATAAACTCTGTGGATCTTTCAAACTGAGACTCTGTGTGAAAATCAAGGAATTCCAAGGAAAAGACAGATTAGCAGGAACAACTATGTAGTCACAAATTACAAGACATGGAGCCTTTTTTTCTGCWGGAAATTTATCCTCGATTAGCTTTCATTTATTTATAGAATGATTATCTTTCACTGTGTAAATCACTTGACACCGTACATTATTGAAAGGAATAGCAGTTTAGGCAAAGTTACAATTCCCAGATGGAATCAGGACTAGTTTGAAATGCTTCCATTAGAGTGATTTTAAGCTTTTCTCTTTTAAATTTTTCTGAGATGAGAAATACTCTCTTTCAAGTACAGTAAGTAGATCTATGCTATGTTACAAATGATCTTAGAAATAGTTCATTATTGATTGTGTGATTAATTAGAGTGGAAGCTAGAAGGAAAACCTTTAATAATGTTCAAGTGAGGCTGCTTTGTTTTTCCTTTATTGGGTAAAGTATTATGTATGTTAAAGGAAATTGCTTTGGAGTGAATCAACAGACATAGAAGAGTTAACTATGCTATTCTGGGAGAGTGAATCTTTTTATTTCCTTCTCTGTCYTATACCAGAGAAAAGTAAGTTGCATGGAAAATATAACTCTAGCTAAGCTTTTCATTAAAAAACTGAGGAAGAATGAGTTGTATGAACTAATATGGAATATATCTTTGATAGAGGAGAGCACTTTAGAGTTCTTAGGTCTTCCTTTTACTTAAAATTTTTGAAATTTTATATTTTGATGGGTTCAATTTCTATCAGATTTTTAAGAAAAATGTACCTATCTCAAAGCACAGTTGTAAAACTGTGACAGCACAAAACCTGTTTTTTTTCATACTTGCATGCATACCTACTTAGGACTAGGTATGTGCTAAGGTGATAAGGACAGGAAAGTGATAAGGATTAAGGCAGTGATTGATAGTAAAAGACTTAATTAACAGTGTCCTGTGATGAACAGTACATTTCCTGAAGAACACAGTTCAGGAGACAAACTCCATGAGAACTTACTTATTTTTTCCAAGGGACATGAAACATGATGGGAATGGTAGGTGAATGAAAAGGAACATAGAAGTGGTTCAATTATCAGTGGTTTCCTGCCAGTGCAGAAACAGATTTCTRTGAGTTACATGCCTTTGCAGGTGTCTTGTAGTAACTTCTATAACAAATCTAATCAGTCATTTCTACCTGAAATATTCCTTCCAGTTTCTAACTGAAATATTCCTTCCAATTTTAAGTAGCAGAATAGTGTTGTTATGCACTCATTTGTACTGTGGGAATTGTTCTTTGAGTTATGTGGCTGGTACTAGTTSTATAAAGTATGAAAAAATTGCAAACCTAACATGAATAGAGTCATCATATTTAAAATGTACTATTATGACTGTAATGCTCTTTCTGTAGAAAATGTTAATGTCTATGAATCTTGTCCATTCATTTTTCTGGTAAAAGACTTGCCTTAAGGAGCAATTTCTGCAGGCGTTAACAAAGACATTTAAGCAAAAATGAAACCTGGCTTTAACTCCTTGATCTCAGTTATTACTCTTAAGATAAAACCATGCAATACTGTTCAAGATAATTTGTAATTATTATCATCTATGTTGATTGGCAGCTTTTGAGTATGAGCAGAGCATAAATTCCCTGGAATTGGCATCGAATCTAAGGTGCCCCTTTTGTTTCAACAATTTCAAGAAAAGGAGAGATCATGTCCTTCTAGAAAGGAGTCAGTCTGTAGGAACTATSTAAGGAAACATGCAGACCTGTGATTGATAGGTTTTACTCATTCAGTGRTGTGATGAGCAAGTAGCCACATTTGCAAAACCAGCCCTTGGCACTTCATTTTTGGGGGCTTAAGTTGCAAAATTGGAAACCTATTTTTTTCAAACAAAATTGAGCCTCTGAAGTTCCAGTCAAGGTCAGTGGAAAGTGTTATGGTTCAACATTTTTTGGAAACCAAACTGGAAAGATCTTGATCAAATAGTAGGCAAGATATCCTTATAATAATAAGGATTAGAACTTAATGAGAACTTCTCATCAGAAAAAAACAAACCCTAAAGCAAGATGCCTCCCTCTCCACACAACCAACCACAACACAAAAGAGGGAAATTATCTAAAAGGYGTGAAGAGACTAGGAGTTAAAATATAAGCAGATAGATTTCAAAGCACTTTGTAAGGAAATATTGGAAATTAGATGTGAATTCCAGTAAATCATTAATACAAATCAATCTTATATTCTCACAAAATCTCACAAAAGTATAGAAGAGAGATAATGTAATTATGTAACATATAGTAAGGAAGACCTTAAAAAATTAGACAGCATAATTATCTCACTAACTGTGAATAGTGATGGGCAACTGGTAAGTAGGTCAGAAGAAACAGCAGATGCTTTTGGAAAAWTTAAAAACATTTAGATTCCTGTCTGGGTGCTTCCCACAAAAAAATAGGGGATAATGAAAGAAAAAAAAAATTTCTTTTGTGAGCAGGGAATGTTTTTACAAATATTGAGACTAAATCAAATTCATGCAATCTGTGTACCACATGTGTGCTTGAATAACCAACATCTCTCACCTCTCTTTCGATGCAAACACTAAAAATAACAAACTTTTTATATACAAGGTGAGAACAAAAGCAAAGACAGAATCTTCTGATTGAATAAAATAGCTGAAGAAAATGATGTAGAAAGAGGCAAGCATTGGGCACGAATATTTATTAATTTTCTTATAGATGTGACTTTGGTAGAGCTTAGCTAGAGAAGTAAATTGCCTCTGGAGATCCTTGAAAAGTAAGATGAAAATCAAGCAATTTCTCCTCTTTCAGAGCTAACACTATGTTGCATATATTACATTAGTCCAGAAGCTACAGTGAAATTTTCAGTGAATTGATTTTATTAAAAGAAAAGTGCATATCCCTGATGTACACATCTGTTTTCAAGCCATTATTAATGCCACTTTCAGATCAACTTCAATTCAAATAGATGCTGTTTTTTCTTTTAAGTCRTTGTCAATGCACACAATAAATTATCACCATAGACTTTGGCAGACTAAAGGCAATTTGCCTTGAACTGAGTTGATCTCAGGATCTGTAAAACAGCTTCACATGGCAACTGCCTCTGGAACCAGCTTTACACTGCCTCCCAAACYGTGTGCTTTAGCCACTGATGGAGAATCAGGCTTTCTTTGCCTTTGCCTCTTCTTGTCCTGCCTGCACAGTGGCATCTTTAGCACGAGGTGAAGAGCAGTTTCAAATTTATATGACCAGCAAAAGTGTGATTCTTTCAGTTAGAGACTGGGACACAATAATTTATTGATTTTCCTTAATTTTAGCATCTTCTCAAGCACAAGCTGCTAAATTCAAATTTGCTTGAGCATTTCCTACATTGTAATGGAGCCTGAAGGTTCTGAATTTTAAATGTTATCTAATGTATTTAAGTCCTAAAACAGGGAATTGTTTTTCCATTTTTTGTTACCGTGGGTGGGTAACCTGAAGGATTGACTTCCTGTGGAATTTGTCTTCCTAGTTAGGTAGGTCCTTTCCCAAATACTGATTGCTTTGTCTTTTCTCTCTTCACAGACACTGTAAACCCTCTAATGACATATTTGAAAATGTAATATTTTATGTTGATTTCATAATCCTCCTTTCCAACAGATAGACTGTTTAAAATGAAGGTATTTGCTTTATAACTTTAGCAACTTATTCAGTCACTGAATTCTCATCAGTCAGGAATATCATACTGATATCATAGATGAGCTGGTGTTTCAGTGGTTCATCTTAACTCCCCAAATATGATCAGTTGCTCATTCTTACTACTACTTGTATTTGTTAATGAACTCCATGTCACCTGTCAGTTCTGTGCTTACAGAATGAAGCACATTGATTTCTGCATCTCCTTTAGTCTCTTGCTGTGGAACTAGAATGAAATGGAGCACTCTTGTCCTTTCTAACTTTTACTCAGGTTTGGCATGTTACTTTTTATAGAAGTAATTTTCTATGAAAGAGCAAACATTTTCCCAATAGGTAATTTCTTCCTTCCAAGCTAAATGGTTTGTTTTGCTTATTCGGTGGTGTGATGAGCACAAGAAACTGAAGCATYTGTATCAAATTCCACAAGGTAGTATATCAGCACTTGAAATAAGAAATACTGTACAACAGGTTGTCCTTACTGGAGTACAGCAGTTACAGTATAATTAAGGCTGCTCTCCGTGTTCTCTTGCCTTCATTAGTGCATATGAATATTTTCCATTCATAATTTTCTCCATGACAACTTATAAAATGAACAGTTTGTGCTCATTTTGTGCTAGTACTCATTTTGTTTCTCAGTCATCCAAGACCATCTGCACATTCTTTATATTTTAAAGATATATATTTCCATCTCAGATCAACTTGCAGTTTGCTGAATATAGTAACCCAAATACGGTACTTGACGACCTCTTTAGATAAACTCAAATACTTTAATTTCTTCTTCTAAAATTCCTGTAGATAGGTACTTTTTTTTCAAACAGTAAGCATATCTCTTGAAGACTTATCTACATTTTTCTATAATTCAGGAAGTCCACAGTGATTTATAGTTTGCTGTCTTAAACTGAATGTGGTTTAAAGCCCAGATAGTGTGTTTCAATTTGCAGGATATTTATTTTAAAAAATCTTTCCAAAAAATCCAGCAGAAATCAGGGAGAAAAATGAACTCACAGCTGACTTTCTAAAAGACTAACACTTGGCAAGTTGTTATTATGACAAAACCAATTTTCAAAATTTTCTATCTTGTTTCTTTGAAAAACTATCTCCTCCTGAGTCTGCTACGTGTCCTTTCATCTGATAGCAGAAAGTTACAATAGTGAGAACACATCTTTTGCTCTGTTCTCCTCAATACATTTTTCTGTAGTTTTTATCTCCCCTTTCAAGACTGATGTATTTCTGTACTAGCTGTCTCTAAGAAAAGCTTAGAGGGTGSAGCATTTTTAGGTAGCTTGCCATAAAAATAGGAATTGTCTGTTACTTAAACACTGTCTTATCAGTCAATCTTTTTGCAGATAATTAAGAAGCCCCTGCAAAGAGCCAGAAGATCCAGAGATGATAGCCCTGCACCTTGTCTTCCAAAAGAAAAGTTCTGTAAAACATCTACCTTTTTTTATATGTGTAGAATTAGTGTAACCCACACAAAATGAAGCTATTTAGATTTGAAAGAGACTTATAGTCCATTTATCTGTCTGTTACTAACTCCAGCATCCAAACATTTCAGAGAATGATTGTAATTAGCTTTGTACTATAGTAACATGGTCAGGATTGGGAAAAAATATTTCTCTTTATCTATCATCTGCAGTAGCATCTCAGCTTTCAGCTTTTGCAATAGCTGTAGCCACCAAAATCAGCTTGGACTCATAAAAAATTTTTGTGCTCCTGCATTTTAAGAACCCAAAATCCAAAGAGTCTTTAAAACAACTGAAGTCAACACCTACAAAAAGAGAAACCAATGGCAAAATTACAATTTCTGTAAAGTAGCCCAATAAACAAAATAAAGCATATATAAGTTACCTATAGACCTATAAATTTCCCCCAGTAGCCTATTTTACAAGCTAACCCCTGGTGGACCTGTCAAACTCAAACTTTAGGAAATGAGGAAATACAAATTTAACCTCAGCTTGCCCTTGCTTGTGAGTGATCTGCTGTAAATATTTTGCATTCTACTTTTGCAAAAACGTAAAAGAATAATGGGAAAACCCTTCACCTGTTCCAAAAAAGCACTGTAAATTTTACACTGCCCTTTCTTCACTATATCTCTCTACCACTCTGCCCGGTCATGCATTGTTTTTGKAGATGGGCTGTCACAGATATTCCCAGAGCTTCAGAGGTAGAATTGGAGTGAGCTAGACTGAGCTGTCATGTACTGTAATTCTTTATTTTATGATTTTCACAAGGTTTAATTTTTACAAATCAATGCTCTRTAAGAGATACTAATGAGATCTTTAAATGTGTATTAACAACATTTTTTTGCCAGTGAAAATGATTTCCTAATGCAAAGGGGTATAGATTTATATCTGATTTCTACTTTAGAGATATTCTTTTTAAGTCTGAAAACCTAAATAGAGACCCCTCCCCCCAAAAAAGAAAGGAAATGTTTTAAAACTAAATCAAGGTTATTGAATGAATTGAAGACACTACTCATACTCATAGGTTTAACTTTGTGAGGAAGTCAAGAAAGGAGGTCTACTAAGGGGCTGAGGATTCACATACCTCTTCACAGGGTGACTATCTCTGGACAAAAGTACATACGACAATGTTTCAAAATATATAAAAGATTTTATGCTGAATGGTAAAATACTTTGCTGAGCCAGTTTGTCCTGTTGATAATGAAAATATTATAATTAAAATTATCATTTGAAATAGAAACAAGGAGGCAATCATGGCTTGTGGGTGTGTTGCACACTGATAAGCAATGTAATTTGTAACAGTATAAAAAATGGACTTCTAGATTTTGGTACRTAACCTTGACTATCTTCCAGACAAATATCAAAAAATATCCTAAAGCTACAGATTATTACATCTGGGAAAACAAGTGTTGGATTCTCATCACAATTACAAAGTTATCCTGTTATGTCTCAGTTTTGCTTTTTCTTATGATGTATAATTTACTTTTTCTAATGATATGTAATTTACTATACAACAAGGAGRAAAAAAAACATTTTTTTCTGTACACCTGCAATCCTGCAGACTTCATATGTCTTTTCTTATTTTTCAAAGAGCTGTTGATACAGATGTTATGCCCATAGAAGTTCCCATGCATATAATGTTTCCTACAATGATTCCATGTACTATCTGAACATAATTAAGCCCTRCAGCACAGTTAAATGGCATTTCTGTTTCATAAATGGGTAAACTGAGGCACTGTAGTCATGACTTGCTTAAAATTACACCGATTTAATGACAATATTAGCAGTGGAACCCATGGGCTCTAAATGCCAATGACTGATCTAAATGCTAAAAACATATGGCCTCCATTAACCCACACTAATTTGAACTACAGCCACACTCCTTTATAATTTTATATTACAATTGTTTTGCTTACATTAAGCTATAATGTTTTGTTGACATTAATGTTTCAGCAGCTATCCCACTTGCAAGTGCCTCTTCCACGGGGTTCAGTTTTCCTAAGCCACTTTGTAAATGTTAATTCATGTACTCAAWTTTTTTTTTTCTGTTGAGTTTCTACCCTGCTATATAAGACCTCATTACTATGACCCTGCAGTGCACTATGTACACTTTAAAATTCTCTTTCCTTTCCTGATGATTTGTTTCATTAGTGACATTCTTCAAATCAAATGTAYCCAATCTATGGTTCAGTCTACTAACAGGAAATCGGTTCAGTGAACAGGGATTTATATAACAAAAGAAGTGCTCACTTAGGGAGTACTTTTAATAGCTGGTTCATTGAAAAAAATGCTAACCTACAGATTTTTCTGATTTAATGCTCTGATGTTTCAGTTTGGATTTAGCTGTAAATGAAAGACTTCGAAAGCCATATAATCCATCGATCTCATATTTGCTGAAGCACAAGTTTCATGGTACATCAACATTTTTTACTTCTTTTTCTCCTGTAATTATGACAGCTATGTTACCTCTAGGCATGCTTAATTCTGTTCTGTTATGTAATTCTTAACAGAAGTCCAAATGTCTGCTTTTATTTTATATTTATTTAACCTTACTGTAGAGACTGTACTTCCAGCATCTGAATTTTTTTTTTGTATTTTTTTCTCATTTTTTCTGCTATCTGCACTTTATCTATTGTGGCTTAGAGGTTTAAGTGTTATTCTGTGTGGAGAAGTGGGTATCTAGAGATACAGTGTTCTTACTCAATAGATCTCTTCTTGTGTGCACAGATTTTTAAATTTTCATAGGACAGGAATATCCTGTATTTCTGTAACAGGAATAAGTTTTAACTTCTCACACTCCGGAGGCAATATTGATATAAGAAACTAAACTAGACTGCAGATCATCAGATTATCTCACCACCTCTCAATTTAGTTAACTAACTACACAATTCTAGGGAAAGAGCAAAATCTACTGTCACCACCACCAGTGTTAGCTTGGCAGTCTCTCAAAATTCTTAACCCATTGATAATATTCCAGCAAGAAAGAAACCAGCTTGATTTTAGGTTAGGGAATGAAAACAAGAAAAAGCAATTATGCCAAGGGAACTCTGTGTAGAATTCAAAACAGAGCCCGGGGAAGGATTGTGCCCATTTACCATAATTTTTCTTCTCAGGAAAGAGTGATTCCACAGTGTTTTGATTACAATATGCAGGCCAGAYTGCAGTGTATAATATATAGACCCTGAAATAGCAAGTCCGTTTTACTGAATCATGTCATGCTTCTTTTATTCTTTCATTTTTTAAATCTAGTGAAATTGCCTCTTTCTCCCCAMCAAATACAAATTGCCTCGTGCAGTTCAGCTGAGGTTAAACTGTTAATATCAATACACATTACAGTAGAAGCAGGCACACATATAAGCAGTGATCAGATTTGAATGAAAACAGGATTCCGAAGAAAAGAAACAAAAAGAAGTCATCCACAATGTGAACAAGAATTATATAACATGTCATGATTTTATACKCTTAGCAGATAACTGAATAGCTTTCTCCTCATGATTTGTCTCATATGTTTTTTTCCATTGCAGTTCAATGGGGTGTAGGATTTTCAGAATTTGAGCCACAGCATCATGAGACAGATGTATGTCTTCTAGACACAGATCCATAATTTTCAAAGAGTTGTCATTGTGCTRCTTTCAGTCACTACTCCTTGCAGTGATGGCCCAGCTCAGCCCTCATTTCTGCCAATTTTCCTCCTTCCCTCTTTGGGATACTTACCTCAGGAAATGTGCTTCGTAGATGCCAGTTTTAACAGTGCCTTAACCAGGAAAAGTTTCTACCAGTCTATCTTGCTTGGCCTTCTGAAAGAGAGGACAGAAGCAATTGAGCCAAACATAATCTAGTATTAAACTTGGAATACATTTTATCCATTTGTAGCCTAGTTTGAAAGGAATGAATTCTCCACCTTTCAGTCATCTGATTTTTCTGTTGTGGGGAAATGCCAATAGTGTTCAGTAGGCTACTGTACTACTGATGAGATGTATTGATTAAGAAACTCTTTCTTATCTAAGAATGTCTGTAAAATAAGATATTTTTCTAGGATATGAAAAAGTTGACAAGCAGAAAAAGAACCCCCAAATCTCAATGAAGTACCTGTAGTAATCTCCAGGTGCTGACAAATACTACTGTTCTTTTACCACAGTTGCTAACATTTCAATAGAATTAACATTCCATGTACAAAAAGTGCTGTTTCCACTTTACTGGAGTCATAAGAGCACTAATTTACCACACAGAAATCCCAAACTATCCTTAGAGAGCATGAAGCCAATGGTCAAGATTTCTTATARTCTAACTCAGTTTTCAGATTTCATTTAGGGGCAGCCATAGACAAGCTACTCTTGCTTTGAAGTCCTTTTGTCCTTTCCTCTTGTGATTACAGAAAACCCTTTTGGGTCATATTTTAACGGAGTAGCAAGCCAGAACTTACTTCAGTTCAATGCCCTATTTGTTATTCTGTGCTTGGCAGGCTACGAGGACTTTCTAGCAAGAATACTCAAAAGTTAGTGCTTAAAAACAAATATTTTGTCAAATTTCATTTCAGAAGACATGTCAGATATAGCATTCCGTACTAGAAGGATTGAAAAACATGCCTAGATTTTGGTATATATGTAACCTTTGCTCGCCAAGATTTTGTCCTTTCAGTGGAGAACAGTTGCAGTGAGGTTAGATGTGATTTTAGAAATCTTGACATGTATGTCAAATATGGGTTTCTCTTCAAGCGAGAGGGTGCTCCACAGAATGAAGAAAAGTATAGAAGAAGAAAAATCAAGATTAGGCTCTTGGTGTTCAGTTTGACAACTGCATAAAGGCCAGGCAGTCTGGAAAATCAGCAGTTGCAGCTATCTACATTTTGAGGAGATGGTGAACTGCGTACTTTGGAAGCCAATCCATAATTGTAAATCAGATAAAATTTTCACTTGAATTACTACCAAAGATTAATCTTCTAATATTATTTCTTAATATCACATACAGAAATGACAACTGTTCATCTTTATTTTAGCTGTTTCCAATGTTCCTATTGCATATTATTTAAGAGTTAGGAAATCTTAACTCTCCATAATCCTAGGCTAAGGTTTTCTCTATTGATACCATTCACTACCAATTTCCAGTCATAACTTCTTAGCTCAGATAAACAGAAGAACAGATAAATAATTTTCATTTTATGAKAATATGCCAAAGAAATAGTGGGTGTCGAAGATCTTGATATCTTGCATTATACATAAACATACTCTCATTTGAATTCACAGACTGCATTTAAAATTTTACTGGCCAAATTTGTTTTGTCAAGTGTGGGTCTGCTTAACTCTAGCACCCTTTCAGAAGATGAAACATTGGTGGGTTGTGAATGAGTTGCGATCTTCAATATAGTAAAGCTGTTAGAGATGATTACAGAGTAAAAGTTTTACTTGTGTTAAAGAAAACAAAGAGCCATTAGAGAGCAGATACGACTGTGTCATGTTTAGCTGCTATATGGCTTTCACTCTTAGTGTCAATAGAGTGAGTGACGTTCTTTTGCACTTTGTGAAGGAACAAAATCCCAGTAATATTAAACGTACAGTGAAGAGCTACTTCAGGTAATGAAGATGACCTGCCTTCTTCTTTCACTGTATAGGCTCTATCATTTTTTGCCATTCTGAGATGTCCCCAAGGAAAGGATTCTTTAGGACCTTCAGCCTTCCAGGCTTTGCACAGTCCAATATCTCCCTCCAGCCTATGGACTGTGCCTACAAGGACTGACAGGAGCCAGAGGAGGTGTGCTTCTCATTCACAACTGGCATGTTATAACAGCCTATACATTAGAGCAAACTATGTTCTGAGAGATCCAGATTAAGGTGTTGCTGGTGTTTGAATATTTGTGACTTTGACTATTAATCATTCTTCTCAACTATAAGATTACCTCTCTTATTTTGAGAATATGCAGGCTTTACCCCTCAGACATCCTATTTTATAACGACATGATTTTCCTACTGTGTAGTGTAAACTGGTATGATCATATGGGGAAGTCTGGCAGAAGGTGCCTTGGAGCCAGTAAAAGCAGTTCTTCACAACATTTCACCAGTTTAACTGTGCCTTCACTTGAGGCTGGATGTTGTTTGTGTCTGAATCTTCTGAAAGCACATGTCATGGGAGTTTTGTTTGCTGTGAATGAAGAAGGAAAGGCTGCTTTTGATTTGTATTCTGGTGTGGAGGTCATCACTGAGCGTGCACTCTGAATTCCATGTATGAGAGTAAACCCACAAAGGTCAGAATATTAAACAGAGATGTGAAATAAAAGCTTAAAACTCTCCCAACTTTTTAAAAGAAAGAATGGTTACATGCTGCCAAATCCACAAAAATGGTCTGCTACGAATCTTGTATTTGAGCTGCCAAACAAGCTCTTTATTCAGCTTTTCCTTCTTTCCCTAATTTCACAATTTTCACAAAACTTATAAAAGCTTGATAGCTTTAAGGTGTGAATTGCAAATTGTTTGAAACTGGCTATTAGGTCCAAACTTGGTATGAGAGACTAAAGGACAAATAGACAAATGTATTTATATATCCCACATTCTCATTCCRTATCTTTATCAGGAGATAAACTGGAGACCTCTTACTTCCCTATCATAATGCCATCACAGAAACTGACTTTTCCTTAAGAAACCAAACTAAAAATTGCACTGAGTTACACCAATGAAGCTGTACCGACTTCTGGGAATCATTCTTGATTTGTGTCAGTCTGAGAGTTAATTAAACTGTGAGCCTTTATGAGATCATTTAGGTACAGATACTGCAAATACAAAAGCGGGTGGCTTTGTACAGGTGAACAGTTCCATTGAACTGACTGTGTATATTCACCCTTGTAGGTATTTGCAGAATCGGGTATTTAGTTACTATCTCAAACTTATATAGTCTTTTAAACTTTGAAGAAAGTCTGAATCATTCAAATGTGTTTAATACATACAGAATAATAGTAATTATGCCTTTATTGTTATGACTGTAATGAATTAATTTATATGGCTATAATCACAATAGTTTCTGATTCAGAGTTACTATAAAGTAAGTGTCACGACAGTACACATTGTGTACGAATGCAGTGTAATTGACCTCGTATATATTAACATGACAAAAATGTAATACTTAATACGACAGTTTGTAGTGCATGTACCATGGTAACATTGTCAGAATTAAATATAAGGCAGTTTCAAAAGAATAGTTTTGTGGTGAATTTGAAGAAAGATAGGGAGAACGTTTGGCTTCTGACAAATGGGAAAGTTGCTCTAACAGTAAATATCACTATAAAAAGAAGAAAACGTGAGGACCTGAAAAGAAAAGATGAAGCATTCAGAAGAGACCTATAGAAGAACAGAGATGCTAATATATGTAAAATAAAAGCACAGAGCGATTTTATTTCTGTAGTCTAAAGCACACTTAGAGATGAGAAAGAGCAGCTGCTTCAGGTGATGTTGCTCTCCAAGGTCCTGAAGGCAGATAGGCTACAAGCTGAAATAATCTATTAGAACAGGGAGAGGATTAAGCTGAGTAGTAACAAATAAAGGCACCATTTAAATAGAAGACTTTATGTGAGTGAGAGCAAAATTACGTAATAAATTTAAGAAAAAATATTTGTTGAAAATGCTTATAGGAAGTAGGAACATACAATTATTTGTTGGGTTTATTTTTTTTTTATGTTAGGATTGTATTTTGTAGATCTTGTACTTTTTCGCTAAGGTTTTTATCACATACCTTTTGGGGAATATGTATGTGTGTATTTTTGCATGCTTACGCACAATATTTAGAAAAGAGTTTGACATGTTCTTCTAACACAGGCTTCGCATTGTTGCATTCCTTGTGCATTAGATCTAATCAGTGATATGCTTCCATTCTGCTGCTCATACTGAGTTAATTCCCTCTTCCAGTGGGCAAGTACACCGCAGAGTGTTTCATTTGCTTGTCATGGTGAGATCGAGAAATCTATTGTTAATTATTATGGTTTCAATTCCCAACTCAGCTGCCTGTGTCAGATGTGTCGTTGTGTGTGTTTGACTATTTTAATGACTAGATGGAATATTACTATGTATGGTACAACTGCTAGGCTTTTTTAATCAAATTTTTTAGCAAGAAACATTTAAAAAAGTACCAGCAAAGTCTAACAGCCTCCTACACGACTATCTAATAATTGATTTAAATATAAAAWTGAAATTGTCAGTTTTATATGGCAAAACAGGAAATAAGATATATTCAGATTGTTTTAAAATGTAGATAATATATAAAAGATGTATTACAAACAAAATATGAATACAAAGATGTATTGAATACTATAAATAATAACACTAGCAAGTTTTTGTTAACTTGAAAATGTTATTCCGCATAGCTAAAATGATGAAAATAAAGCATTAAATATGAAGTAAAATAATTAAAATAGTATCTAATTCATAAAATATCTATCATACTTTGTACTTTTAAATAGATGTAAATTTGATTATTTTTTTAGTAAGTTCATTACCATTTTTGTTTTGTAAAATTTAAACCAATAAATATTTGAAAGAACAAATGATAGGTAGTTAGCATGGCTTTTTGTTAGTAGGAGCTGCTGACTTAGGAAAAAAAACAAACAAAATACCCTAAAGAATATTCATATTGCACTTTAAATTGCTAGCCTGTATTGGTCCCACTGAGTTCCCCATATGGAGAGCTTTAAAGTGCAAGAGCGACAGTGTGGCAAATGCTAACACGTCTTCCCATAAGGTATGAGAAAAAAGCATGTAGAGTGATTTCCAAATCACAAGTATCTCCAGAATCGTCACATCTGAAATTTAGAGTCAGCCCCTTCCCAGTAAAAACTTTTGTTAGTTTCAGCAGAATAAAAATTATGGTCTTTGGTAAGTAACTGTGAGAATCACAATAGTASCTGTGCTAACATTCTGTAACTAGCCAACAGTGGGAGTTCTTCGCTTGTACAAACAGTATAGAACTTCCATTTTCTTTTGCAAGTGTACTGTACCATCCCATTATAAAGATAATTCATTTTAAACAAGCTCCATTAAAATCTTGTAAAACTAGATTACCTAAATAGATTTTGCATTCTTTCATAAGTCACTTTATATTGTTATGACATAAAAGAAAGAAATAAAATAGCATTTTTTTGCARTCACAGTAAACTGAAACTACAATAAATTAATTGACTGCATGTTTGGCAGTTTGCTTTTTTATTTTATTAGTATGATATTAATCTAGAAGTTTTATTAAAAATTTGAGAAGTGTTTTAGAATAGGTTTTGTATCATGTATTAGTGAGTGGTGGGCAAATGTGTAAATGGGCAAATACAAAATAACTGGGAAGCATAGGGCAGTAATTCTGGTCTAGAAAAAGGCTCAATCAAGGTGTTTAACTTTCTGTTTGATATTTTGTAATATATCTATTCTTGTATATTTAAGTTTGCTTAGTCCTTCTATTTCATTCTTACTAGTGGTAGAATCTGTATTGTATACAGGATTATGGAATGTTTGCTGATGTGTCGTTTAGCTCTTCTTAAAATGAGGTGAAACAATATGGGAATAAAAACACAATTATGCCATTATTAATATCAATACACCTGCAGCAGTTTTCATCTTTACACCTTAGTTGTCCTTTATAGGAGTGAATAATTTTTCTCTGTGAAAAAGTTGYACAAATCAAAACTTGTTATGCTTGTCTATTTTATACAGGAAAGAACAAACATACCAAAATATAAATTCTTCTTGAAAATTGTATTTCATCACAAAGTCTTTTTTTTTTTTAGTTTAATTACTTCACATACCTTAAATGGCTAAAATCTGAGGAGAGTTGTTCCAAAAAATTTGCATCTATTTTCTTTAATATGTGTGTATGAANAAAAAAAAAAAAAAAAAAAAAAAAAAAGAGGGCTTTTTTCACATAGAATAGTTTAGCATAATTCATAAAACAATTCCCTTTTCTGGTTCTGGGGAGAGAGATTACCAACGCATGGGAAGAGCCACAGATGTAGAAGGACATTCCAACACTAGCTTTAAAAAATGTATTTATCCATTGAAAACATTCTTCAGAAGTAGGTCGCATGCTGTATACTCCAGCAAGGCAGAGCATTAATTTTTGTAGGCAGTACCATAAGAGTTGTGTGATTATGCTGCTTTTTAGTAAATACTGTGATCTCTTTATGCAGTCTTATTCTCTGGGAAGAAGGAGAAAAGGTCCTATAATAAGAGAAGTGTGCAGTTTGAGTCAGCCAAGTGCCACTGGAAGAAGAGGTCCACACTGTGAACATACCAGTAACTGACATTTTGTGGATACCCCCATTGTAATGCAATTAAACTTTATTGAATTCCAACAGGGGAAAGCGGCAGGGGTGAGCATCCTCATACCATGCTACCATAGGCCATCCTCCTTACAAGCACTGGAAAACAATTAAAAACTTACATATCCAAAGTAGCACACTTAATGAACACACTGTCTGGAAAGGACTACAATTACCTTCTCCTTCTCATTGTAGGCATGCACATGTGTTAGTACAGTCTTAGAAAGAGGGAGAGAAAGAGAGAAACCATTGAATATCCAAAGAACATTAAATGAATATCCTCCAAAAAATAAACAAGACATTTTTGTGTTTCTCCCATTAGTACTCACCTGTTTTCACCAAAGTTATTGAGACCCTTGCACTTAGCAGTTAGATGAAGGCATTTAGTCTTCTGTAAAACATATGCCTGATAAGTGGTTGGCAAATGGGATGGCAAAAGTTTTTGTAAAAGTCCAGCTCAGTGTAACATTCTGTCACCACCACTCATTACAAATCGAAGGGACTTCTATACAAATTGTTTTTAAGTATGTGACTTTGCTGAAATATTGCCACTTCATGGATGGAATGTGATGCATATGTAGAGATTGGCAGCAGCACTGCTAATCTCTTTTACCAGCTTAGGTAAAAAAGATAATTTTATGTATTCCCTTTTTACCATATCTTGTTATTCATAAGGATACATCTTCATTTCCTTTTTTAGACTGATGAAAAATTATCCAGACCACGGATCATACATGCACATATACATACATATATCCACAAGTATGTATGTCAGATATGAAGAATAAAATCTTTCTGAGTCTTCAGTCTCAGTCAGCAAAATATTTTTCTTGGCTGTAGATTCTAGCCAGGATATTAGTATTGAGTTCCTGTTTCAAAAACAGTGCCATGAGATATTTCAGTGGCTGCACATAGTCCAAACCCTCATTTGTATGTTCTTTGCAAGTTTGTTGTGGCACCATCTTCTGAAGCTGCAAGTAAGGATCTGGTTTGGACGCCGGTGCTGAATGGTATCTGTCCATTCAATTTCCATTTTGCTCAAGCAATTTCTGTGGCAATGTTCAAAAACTGATTTGAGTTTTGTACACTTCCATAAGGAAAAAAGACATTCCTAGCAGACTGTGTGATATATTTCCTCCTGATCTTAGAAGGAGTTTCATTTCTTCCTTCCTTTTTTTTTTTTCTTCCTCTTTCAGCTGGTCTTTGAAGTAGGAAAGATTCAATCATCTCTTCCTGTGACTTCTCATAGTTTGAAAGAAAAATGTCAGGAGCTCTGAAAAGTATTTGTGTTAACCTTGCTGATCATCTCTCCATTCTTTATGSCTGTTTTAAAGTTAAAGATGACTAATTCATCCCACAGAGAGGCCTGCATTAAATGCTATCTCTAGCATGGGTCACAGCCCACACATGTCAAATGCCTTACTTGCGTCACTGGGAGAGGGCCACATCTGTACCTCAGCCTTCTTTCTTGCACATTCCTMTTGGCAATGTTTGTCCTCTGAGCACAAAGGTGAGTAGGTAAAGTCAAAAACCAATCCAGAGTCTATCCCCAAACTATTTACTGTAGTGATTAAAACTAAGTGATTAAACTATGTATTTCTGAAGGTGCAAGATACTTAAAATATGMTTAGTACTAATTTTGTAGTGAATTATGTGCGTAGAGTGTATGCATTTGGAATCTTTCACTTATCAGTAAAATTGATAAAAGGGATCTGAAGTTGATAATGTTTTAACTCCTTTTACATTACTTTTGAAATATGGAATTGCAAATTCCGCATCTGAAGAATAATGGAAGAGGAAATCATTCATGCTTGTTTGCTGCATAAATTCAAAATAACTTCATAAATACACTTACATGAGATACCCTCTTTCCTACTAATTGGGCATACTTTCATTTTTAAGCGTGTACCTTTCTGATTTGCATATAAAATGAACTGTAAAAACATCCAACCTAGTTCCATGGTTTCTTTTAGGAATAAATCTAGAGTTAAGGCAGATATGTAATACAAATAAAATAGAGATTTTTTATTGTTTTTTATGTTGATATATGCATTTTTTACTGTTTTAAAACTAACATTGCAAATATTGAGAATATTTCTATAAAAAAGTAGACCATTAATTTATTTTTGTCATGCCTCAATAATTTGATAATGTATGTGTGGTTCAAATTAAAACTCTTATTTTTAAGAGTATAATTTAAAAGTAAGGATTTTGCCAGGAAACTTTCAGATTCCTCTCAAAGGATTACTGTTGATAGACTTAATGATAAATGTTGTGTTTATTTCTTGAGGAGCTAAATATCAGTTTGTGCATATTATTAATTTGCTGGGTATTACTACACACTATTTTCAAAGCATAATTCTTACCTGCATACCTGAGACAGATTTTCATGCATGCTTGTGTATATTTTTAGTTARCTATACATACATACATATATATAATATGCATATATCTTTTAAATGGAAAATAATCTTCCAGTTTCTCAAGTGGATCCGGCCTCTACTTATTAAAGAATCAAAAGGTAAATTCAGAATGACTTGTTTCTGCCAATTTGTATGGCAACCTAGACATTACATGAGGCTTTATGGGAAGCTTAAAATTGCTGTTTGATTTCTAAGAAGTTAAAAGACTCTTTTTTGATAGTTAAAAAAAACCTATCACTACTTATAGGATCACAGCATTTCACTTTTTAAAATTTGTAGTATACATACTTTGCTAATGTGGAACTTTTTTTGGTGGCTGTAATATGGACATGATCTTCTTGCTCATCAGGAAACTCATTGAGTTCAATGGGATTTCTGTTTAGATTGGCTCAACTGCGTCCTAGTACATGCCAGTTTTGGGTTAGAAAATTTTTCCAGCAGCCCCTGGAAATTTACACAGTATTTTAACTACCACAAATGATTGGCAGGGTATTGATGCCTCTTTGTTTTCAGCAGTGATAGTTTAGACCTGTTTCTTTCCTCTAGCCAGCCAAGTTTTATGTTGACTTTATAGCAATTAGAGACTGTTGCTGATTTCCAAGTTAGAAAGCACCATGATGTAAGGAGCTCTGAAGCTTTACCATTGCTGCTTCAGGAGGACAAAGGCAAAAAAACTATTAACATAATTTSATGTGGATATGCAAAGTCACAAAAACATGCAGAATTCCACCTTCATCCACAAACTTAGAAGATCCGGTTGTAATTGTCTGGTTCTTATGGCTTATATTGGCTYCTATGGCCTGTGTTGTAGGGATCATTGTAAAGGTGTCCAAGTCTTAAGTGAGCAAGGCATTAATGTTCTTGTCTACAAGGATGTGCTTATCTTGGCAGGGCAAGAGTCCTACTTCTGAAAGGTTTTCAACATATAATGATATAAAATCAAGCACCAGCTAAACTCCAGTTATTTTTTAGAAAGGCTGATTTGCAGGAACCATATATTACGTTTTTACATAGATTACATTACATGGTTTGCATTTTCATATATTAAAGTTAGGGGCATTTTGCCTGCTCCATGGAGGCAGTACTAGCTTCTGCCTGAAGACTGTGAACTATGATAGAAATTTTGGCAATGATAGAAATGACATGAGATTTAAAAGTTTTAAGGCTCTGAAAGAATTGGAAGTATGGATATCCTACGGTTCATCTTGCAATGTGGTGCCGATCAGCAGATATTACATGATACCTGGTATGGCTCTTTCTCATCGGTATACTAAAGCAAATTCAGGCTCCTCTGTGTGCTTACCAAGAATTAACCTTATATAGTAAGACTGAATGGAAAGCAAAAAGTGAAAATTTGGATTCTATGAATAGTGCCAGAGGGACTTCTGAAGTGTGGTCTGTGGACAGGTCTGCAGTTAATATGAGATAGGTAGATGCTTATTTATGATATTTGTGGAAACACTGAGAAACATTGTCTGTGCTGGATGACAGACCGCTGAGTGGACTTTGGCTCTAACCTGGRGGTCTGAGAATATGGTCACTGGAGGACAGACTTAGATTTTCTCRGGAATGGATGATATGTTATATCTACTCATTTGTTTAAAATTTCTGTGAAAGACTTATTATGTACAAATGCCTGCTTTACCCTTTGTGCCCAGTTTTGCAGATGTTTGCTGTTTCCTAACACTTTAGAATGAATTTGAAAGGAGTTATCTTGGGTGAAATTCTGGCCTCATTAAACCTGATAGAAAATTCTTAATGATATCTGGGGTCAAAAAATCAGTGTTTTATTCCAGCTTAATAGTCTTCATTTGTCAGAAGATTTGCTTGCAACATATTGCTTGCAAGTAAATCTAACTTTTGCAAAAAWATATATATATATATTGTGGGACTTGGGAAATCTTGGCAAAAACTGGGACTCTGATAGAATCTGGGGCTATGGTTTCATTCTTGTAGTCTTTTAGAGAGTCTAAGCTCCAAAACACTAAACCCCATGGTAGCTTTAATCAAGGTAATCCTAGAGAATGGAGCCATTAGATAAGCTACAATTTAGAAAGTCAGATTTACACATTATGGCCCTTGTGTCAAAGATACTTGGAATGCCAACATAACAATATGAATAAAGATCAAATAATTGTTTTCTGTTAGATGTGTGGGACATCTAACAGACGTGAGATGTTAAATGTGGTTTTAGCATAAATATCTGAAGACTGGCTTTGGGTATTGTAGGAGAAATACGAGTGGGAAGAAGCTGTGAAGAGACTTACTGCATCCACTTAGCATCTCTTCCCCAATGTGAAAAGCAATTCTGTTTATTTAGGAGTAATCCCCTACTTTTAAGTATCTGGGAGTGTCAGGGTATACAGAGTGGGGTCATTATCGCCCCCGAAAAGTTTGATTGCCGCCCTCTGCCCTGCGGCCGCTGGATCCCGCGGCGGCGGAGCGCCTCGTGTACCGCAGCGATGTGAGTGCCGGTGGCTGCGGAGCTGCGGAGCCGCCGCCGGTCCGGGGCCGCGTCCCGGCGCG